>NW_010973061.1:0-1719 GCF_000737465.1 Haliaeetus leucocephalus | reverse complement strand
TGCCCATCGCCCTGGGTGCCCCATGGTCCTCGATACCCCACTACAGGGTGCCCCATAGTGCTGGGCGCCCCATCGCATCAGTTACCCCATTGCACTGGGTGCCCATCGCACTGGGTGCCCCATGGTCCTCGATACCCCACTACAGGGTGCCCCATAGTGCTGGGCGCCCCATCGCATCAGTTACCCCATTGCACTGGGTGCCCATCGCACTGGGTGCCCCATGGTCCTCGATACCCCACTACAGGGTGCCCCATAGTGCTGGGCGCCCCATCGCATCAGTTACCCCATTGCACTGGGTGCCCATCGCACTGGGTGCCCCATGGTCCTCGATACCCCACTACAGGGTGCCCCATAGTGCTGGGTGCCCCATCGCATCAGTTACCCCATTGCACCGGGTGCCCCCCAGCACTAGTTACCCCATTGCACTAGGTGCCCCCCCCTCCTTTCTCTCCTTCCCCCCAGCATCCTAACACCCATCTCCCTCTTCCCACAGGCCACCAGGCACCATGGCCCTGTGCCCCCGCTGACGCCGACCCCACCACCTCGGGGTGCTCCCACCCATCGTCCCCCCGCCGCCACCACCACCGCCGCCGCCATGGGTGACTCCTACACGGCCGCCTTCCCCAGCGCCCCGGGGCTGCTCTCGCCCTCGGCCAGCCCCCAGGCATCGCCCGGTCCCTACGGCCCTGACTACGGCCCCTTCGGCCACCCCTTCCCGGCACCCACCGGCGCCCAGGAGGTGCTGGGTGCCCCCGTGGTGGTGACGGCCAAGGGACACCCACCGGGCGACTGCCTGCCGGGCGTCTACCCCTCGCTGGAGATGCCGCATCCCTACGGCTCCTGGTACAAGGGCGGCATCGGCGGGGGGCTGCCGGGGGGCTCGGGGCCGGCAGCACCCTCCTGGTGGGACGTGCACCCTAACGGGGGCTGGCTGGGGGGACCGGCGGGCGCCGAGGGGCTGCAGGGCTCGCTGCAGGGCCAGCCCACCCTCAGCCCCCCACTTCCCACTTACGGCTCCGATTTCGGGGCTCTCAACCCCCCCCCCTACACCAGTAACCCCGCCGCACCCCCCACCCCTAAAACCAACCCGGGCGAAACCCCTAAGGGACCACGCGGCGGTTCGTTAGGGGGTCGTCCGGCCTGCGATTGTCCTAATTGCCAAGAGTTGGAGCGTTTGGGGGGTCCGGGAGGATCCCGACGAAAGCCGGTTCATAGCTGCCACATTCCGGGATGCGGGAAGGTGTACGGCAAAGCATCCCACCTGAAGGCCCACCTGCGCTGGCACACGGGCGAGCGTCCCTTCGTCTGCAACTGGCTTTTCTGCGGCAAACGGTTCACCCGTTCCGACGAGCTGGAACGGCACGTCCGTACCCACACGCGGGAGAAAAAATTCACGTGTCTCCTTTGCAGCAAGCGTTTTACCCGTAGCGATCATCTCAGCAAGCATCAGAAGACCCACGCTGAAGCCGGACCCCCCAACCCCCCCCCCGGCACCGGTGGGGAGCAGCCCCCCGCTTCTCCTCGGCAGCCTCCGGCTTCTCCTGGTAAAGATGCCGGTAGTCCCGAGGCTGGCAGTTTGTTGGAGATTTGAGCCTTCGTCCTCCATCCTCATCCTCCTCTGCGCCGCTGGGGATATTTATTACGGGGTATTGCCCCCCCGCCCCAAGCCCCCGCATCCCCCCCCCCACCCCGGGGCTGGTGGCAGCTCCTCGTTAGCAA
>NW_010973060.1:1107-1394 GCF_000737465.1 Haliaeetus leucocephalus | reverse complement strand
GCACAGGGACGCGTGAGTGCGCGAGGACGCGGGCGTGCACAGGGACGTGCAAGTGCACGGGGACACACAAGTGCACAAGGACACAGGCGTGCGCAGGGACACGTAAATGCACGGGGACATGTAAATGCACGGGGACACGCAAGTGCATGAGGACACGGGCATGCACGAGGACACAGGCATGTGCAAGGACACGTGAGTGCACGGGGACACATGCATGCACGAGGACACGTAAGAGCACACGGATGTGCAAGTGCACGAGGACACGTGTATGCACGAGGACACGTAAG
>NW_010973060.1:0-355 GCF_000737465.1 Haliaeetus leucocephalus | reverse complement strand
CACAAGGACATGCATGTACATGAGGGCACGTATGTACACGAGGGCACGCATGTACACAAGGACATGTATGTACACGAGGACATGCACGTACACGAGGACATGCATGTACACGAGGACATGTACATACACGAGGACGCATACGTGCACGAGGACGCGTGCGTGCACGAGGACACGCACGTCCACGAGGACACGCATGTGCACGAGGACACGTATGTACACGAGGACACGCACGTCCACGAGGACACGCATGCACACGAGGACATGCATGTACACGAGGACTGGTGCGCGCACGCGGCCGTGCGAGGACGGGCCGGGGGCCCCTCACCCAGGCGCTTGAGCGAGGCGCAGCGGGCGA
>NW_010973059.1:0-582 GCF_000737465.1 Haliaeetus leucocephalus | reverse complement strand
CCCGGCTCGCTTCGGGGGAAGCCAGGGAGGGGCGGGGGGGGGGAATCGCTCTTTCGGGGCGGGCTCGCCAGGATGGAGCTGCGGTCGGAGCTGCCCAGCGTGCCCGCCGCTCCCCCCCCGGTACCCCCCAGCTCGGTGGCGGCGGCAGCGGCGGCGGCGGCGGCCGCGCTGCCGGTAAGCGTAGCCGGGAGCTTGCTGCGGGCTCCGCCGCTGCTGCTGCGGGCGGCCGAGAAGTACCCGCGGACGCCCAAGTGCGCCCGTTGCCGCAACCACGGGGTGGTGTCGGCGCTGAAGGGCCACAAGCGGTACTGCCGCTGGAAGGACTGCATGTGCGCCAAGTGCACCCTCATCGCCGAGCGCCAGCGCGTCATGGCGGCCCAGGTGGCGCTGCGCCGCCAGCAGGCGCAGGAGGAGAACGAGGCCCGCGAGCTCCAGCTGCTCTACGGCACCGCTGAGGGGCTGGCCCTGGCGGCCGCCAACGGCATCATCCCGCCCCGGCCCGCGTACGAGGTCTTCGGCTCCGTCTGCGCCGGCGGCGGCGGCGAGGGAGGCGCCGGCGCCTCAGGTAAGACCTCGCGGGGA
>NW_010973058.1:2589-3763 GCF_000737465.1 Haliaeetus leucocephalus | reverse complement strand
TGGGGACACCCCGCCATGGGGACACCCCACCTGGGGACACCCCACCTGGGGGACACACTATGGGCACCCATGCCATGGATGGGTCATGCCATGGGGGACCTGCCATCGGCACCCCAATGTGGGCAGTGCAGGGGCGGGACCTCTGGTGATAGGGGGACCCCCACCCTGGGGGTGGCCCCACCCTGGGGGGTGCACCCATGGGCATCCCATGCCAGGCTGCACCCCGTGTGTCTTGGACACCCCATGTGTCCTGTGCACCCTTCTCTGCCTGTGGTCCCAAAAAGGCTCGGCACCCACCCAGCACCCCCCCCAGCACCCAGCTGGCCCCCCCTGCCTGCACCCAGTGCTGTACCGCTCCCTCCAGGAACAGCAAGCCCCGGAACCGGCCGTCCTTCCGCCAGATCCTGCTGCACCTCGACATCGCCTCTGCTGACGTCCTCTCCACCCCCCAGGAGACCTACTTCAAATCCCAGGTACCCAGCACCCCAGGACCTTGGGACCCCCAGCACCTCAGGACGGCTGGCACCCAGGGACCCCCAGTGCCCTGGGATTCCCGGCATCCAGGAACCCGCCAGCACCCTGGGACCCCCAAACCCTGCAGGACACCTACTTCAAATCCCTGGTACACAACACCCTGGGGACCCCAGCACCCCAAGAGCCCCAGGATACCCCAGCACCCAGGGACCTGCTTCAAATCCCAGTGACTGTGAGGGCTGGTGCTGGGGGAACTGGTGCCAAGCAGTAACTGGCGCCCAGGGTATCCAGGCCCAGTATATCCCAGTGCCTAGAGTAGCTGCACCCAGGTAATCCCAGAGCCCAGGGTACCTGGTGTCTGGGGTATCTCATGCCCATGGTGGCTGGCACCCACCATAGCCAGTGCCCAGGGTGCCCAGTGCCTGTGCTACCAGAGCCTGGGGTAGCCAGTGCCTGGAGTGCCCAGTGCCCACAGTAGCTGGTACCTGTGGTGCCCAGTGCCCAGGGTAGCCAGTGCCCAGTGTGCCTGGTACCTGCAGTACCCCGTGCCTGGAGTGCCCAGTGCCTGCAGTAACTGGTGTCCAGGGTGTCCAGTGCCCCTGGTAGCTGGTGCCCAGAGTGCCCAGTGCCCATGGTAGCTGGTGCCCAGGGTGCCCGCTGCCTGGGGTGCTCAGTGCCCTTGGTAGCTGGTGCCCGTGTG
>NW_010973058.1:0-892 GCF_000737465.1 Haliaeetus leucocephalus | reverse complement strand
CAGATGCCTGGCGACCCTTGGGGGGCAGTCTGGGGGTGCGGGTGTCTGACATCTTTTGGGGGTTCTGGGGCTGCAGATGCCACTGTCCCTTGGAGGGGGGGTCTTTTGGGGGCGTCTAGACATGGGGGTCCCTCCTGGCTGGGGGGGGGCTGTTCTGGGGGCTCCCAGATGCTTGGGTCCCCGTCTGCAGCCCTTCCCCGTGTCGTCCCCCCCCAGACCTGACATCCTGAAGCCGGAGGTGCTGCTGCCCAAGCTGGATGCAGCCATGGCGCAGGTGGCCCTGCCAGGGTGTCCCAAGGGCCCCCCCTCACCGGGGCGCAGCCGCCGGGCCAAGGGCCGCCATCGCAAAGCGGGACCCCGGGGGGGGTGTGGGGAGCCGGGTCCTGAGGCCGGACCCCCCCGGGGGCTCCCCGGACCCCCCCCAGCCGCCACGGGCCCCGACCTCCTCGGGGGCACCCTGGAGGCTGCGGGTGTCCCCCCGGCCACGGTACCTGATGCTGGACCTGAGGGGGCAACGGGCACCCAAGGGTCCCCCCCGCCACGGCCCCCCGCTCCCGGTGAGCCCGAACGGGAGAGTGGGGCTGGCCGGGGGGGGAAAGCGGGGGCCGGGCAGCACCTCACCCCCGCGGCACTGCTGTACCGGGCGGCCGTCACCCGTGGGCAGGTGAGAGCCCCAGATGCCTGGGTCCATTTTTTGGGGGGGTTTGGGGGGGACAGGACCCCCAAGTGCATCCCAGCAGTGGGGAGTGGGATGGATCCTTTCTGAGAAAGGGTTCTGGGGGGGGGCGCTGGGAAGGGGGGGGCCCCGGGGGGGGGGGGGGGTCAGGACCCTTGGGTCCATCTTGGGGGGGGGGCAGGACCCCTGAGTTCCTCCTGGGGGGGGGGGGGGGGG
>NW_010973057.1:933-2252 GCF_000737465.1 Haliaeetus leucocephalus | reverse complement strand
GCTCCCCAGCATGCTCCCAGCAGCACAGCTCGTGGCTCTGCTGGTTTGGCTGCACACCCTCCTCCCCCTCAGCAGGGTGACCCCAGGGAAGGACAGTATCCGAGGGGGGGGGACGGGACCGAGCAAGGCTGCCACCAAGCCCACCTACGTGGGCAGGGGTGGGTGAGGGAGGCACAGAGCCCCTGTCTGCCCAGGCCCTGGATGGGGCAGCCGGGGCTTTGGTAGCCAGAGGGCTGCCGCCCCCTGCTGCCAATGCAGTTGTGGGGACTGGGTCCAGGCTGCCAGAAGAGGGACCCTGGGGGCTGCAGCTCACCGATGAACCTGATGGCCACCTCTCGCATGGTGGCCTGAGCGTCCTTCAGGTATGGCAGGCTGTGATGCAGGTATTCTTCCATCCTCCTCCTGTCCTGCACCAGCTGGAGAGAGCACAAGGTCACAGGGCTAGCACAGACCCTCCGCAGTGGGCTGAACCGGTCCCTCCTCCCAGCACCCCCTTCCACCTCAGGCCATTCCCAACTCCCAGCCAGGAGCCCTGTGGGGCTGAAGTTCAGGGAGAGCCACAGGCAGAGGGGGCCCGGAAGTACTGAGACCCCTCTGCCCCACTACCAGGGCCCACAGGGGTCAGGGTCTCCTTCAGCACCCTGGGGGCAGGGAGGGGAGAGGGGCCTGGAGAAGAGCCCTTGCGGGGTCCGCGCTTGAAGGCAGGGAAGGAGGATGCAGCTCCAGGCTCTGGGCCCCAGGCTGGAGCAGGGCACGCAAGGCACAGCTGCACAGCCCTCACCACGGGCACAAGGGGCAGCCCTCATCCAGCCCGGCCCTGGGATCTGGGGCTTGTCCTCACCAAGCACTCTGCAATCAGCTGTGCCTGGTATGTCTTGGCCAGGTAGGCGAGCTTCGTCCACTCCAGGAACTCTGCACCGTCTAGGAGGGTGTCCCCAGGGGCCTGCAGAGAAGCAGAGGCTAGGAGATGTCACCAGAGCCCAGGGAAGGAGACCTGGCATCCCCCTCCTCTTGGCAAGGCTCCGAGCCGCTCCCAGCCCCGTATGGGAAGAGGCAGCGGGGGACAGAGTCTGAACGGGGTTCAGTGCCCAGGGCAGGGACACGGGGCAGCCACCACCTCAGGTGTCTTGTGATGCCGGCCAGCAAAACCGAGATCCTCCAGAGCTGCTGAGCTGCTGCAGGGACAGGGGCAGACTGAAGGGCAAAGGAGGTGTGGGCCCATGGCTGTAGGCAGCGAGGGACGGAGTCCCAGAGACACCGGGGCAGGACAGAGCCAGGGGCACCTCCCATCGGTATCCCCCAGCAGGACACTTGGCTCC
>NW_010973057.1:0-302 GCF_000737465.1 Haliaeetus leucocephalus | reverse complement strand
CACCCTGGCCACCTCTGCAGCAGGAGGCTCGGGGGGAGGAGGAAGGCAGTGGTGGGACTGGTGCAGGGGATGAGGGGAGCTCTACCCTGTCCTCAGTGACTTGGGCAGTGCAACCCCGAGGTTACACATATTCCCAGAGTACGACTGCCAGCAGCCATCACCCCCGATGCCCAGGCCAGCGCTGTGACCCCTCCCCCTGTCACTGTTCAGCTTTGAAATCTGTACCTTGGCCACACTCCCAGTCTGGTCATTCATATGGAAGAAGAGCGGGACCAGGACCCTCTGGATTTTCTTCTTCATCC
>NW_010973056.1:2696-4258 GCF_000737465.1 Haliaeetus leucocephalus | reverse complement strand
GCTCTTGGCCTCCCTTGGGGACGTTAGAGCTGGTTTGGGTCCCTTGTCACCATCCAATGTCCTTCCTGATGGCCCATGTCCTCCCTTAGGGACAGTGGAGCTGATTTGGGTCCCTCACCACCACCCGATGTCTCTTCTGATGGCTCTTGGCCTCCCTTAGGGACAGTGGAGCTGATTTGGGTCCCTCACCACCACCCGATGTCTCTTCTGATGGCTCTTGGCCTTCCCTGGGGACATTGGAGCTGGTTTGGGTCCCTCACAGCTGTCCCTTGTCCCTCCTGATGGCCCATGTCCTCCCTTGGGGACATTGGAACTGGTTTGGGTCGCTCACCACCATCCAATGTCCTTCCTGATGGCCTTTGATGTCCCTCAGGGCCACTGGAGCTGGCTTGGGTCCCTTGTCACTGTCTGATGTCCTTCCTGACGGCCCGTGTCCTCCCTTGGGGACACTGGAGGTGGTTTGGGTTCCTCATCACCATCCCTCATCCCTCCTGATGGCCCGTGTCCTCCCTCAGTGACGCTGGGGTCCCCTCATGCCCCTGGATATCACGCCTCATCCCTTCTGATTGTCCTTGGCCTCCCTTGGGGACATTGAGGGCTGGTTGGTGTCCCTCACCGCTGTCCCTTGTCCCTCATGATGGCCCTCAGTGTCTCTCGTGGACACTCGCCTTGGTTGGTGTCGCTATAAACCATCTCTTGTCCCTCCCGATGGCCCTCGGCTCTTGTTTGGGGGGTTTGGGGACATCCTGGGGCTGGTTTGGGTCCCTCGACACCGTCCCTTGTCCCTCCTGATGGCCCTTGACCTCCCTTGGGGACACTGGCGTCCCTTTGGGTCCTTCTCCACCGTCCCTTGTCCCTCCTGGTGGCTCTTGGCCTCCCTTGGGGACACTGGGGCCAGTCCATGTCTCTCACCACTGTCCCTTGTCCCCCCCGATGGCCCTTGGTGTCTCTTGGGGACATTCAGGCTGGTCCCTGTCCCTCCTGGTGTCCCTCGGTTCATCGCTGGGGGCTTGGGGACACCCCCGGGGTGGCTCCTGTCACTCCACAGTGGCACTGTCCCCTTGGGGGCTTTGAGGCTGCGGTGGGGACAGTTGGTGTCCCCAAACCCTGTCCCTTGTCCCTCCTGGGGACATGCCATGTCCTCTGTCTCTTTGGTGACAATGGGGCTGGTCCTCGGGGACATGGAGTGTCTGTCTCCTGTCCCCCTGGGGACACGGGCTGGTCCTTGGGGACACCAAGTTGTCCCCGTTTCCTTGGGGACACTGGTCTGGTTGTTGGGGACAGTGGGGTGTCCCCGTTTCCTTGGGGACACTGGTCTGGTTGTTGGGGACAGTGGGGTGTCCCCTGTGCCCTTGGGGACACCGAGCTGGTCCTTGAGGACACCAGAACTGGTCCTTGGGGACACCAGGTTGTCCCCTGTCCTCTTGGGGTCACCAGGGCTGCTCCTTGCGGACACTGGGGTGTCCCCTATCCCCTTGGGGGTGCCAGGATGGTCCTTGGGGACATGGGGGTGTCCCCTGTTTCCTTGGGGACACTGGGGCTCATCCCTGGGGTGTCCTAGT
>NW_010973056.1:0-221 GCF_000737465.1 Haliaeetus leucocephalus | reverse complement strand
TGTGGACAAAAACTCAGTTTTCACTAGTTTTATTCTGGAGGTCTGGTTTAATGGACTTAAGTGGACACCATTTGACTCTGCCATCTTTCCTGACTGCAGCATATCCTCGCCCTGTCAGAACTAATTTCCACCCTTGTTCCCATTCTCCCAGCTCATTTCTGACTATGACCGATGGGCCTTCTTCTAGCACACGAGTGGCCCAATGTTTTTGGATGGGGCTA
>NW_010973055.1:1718-3670 GCF_000737465.1 Haliaeetus leucocephalus | reverse complement strand
CATTACATGTGTACATTTTGAAACAAAATGGCTCCTAGAAAGTATTTCCTCCATTTCTTCTTCTGGATAGAAAACTTCATGTTAGTTTTGACTCAGCTTCACTAAGTTGCAAGATTGTCCTACATCTGCCTTTGGGTTTTTTTTTTGTAAACTTACAATTCATTAAAAATGTTTGGCCCAGCTGCAGCTCTAGTTTAATTTCCCAGACCCAGAATAAGAAACTTAAATGTGCATAGGTCATAGTCTAATCAGTTTTAGAAAAGGACCTTTCTGTGTCAGGTCCTTGTTCCCACTGTTGGCAGCTGGCAAAACAGTTACACACAAATAACAATGACTCAAGAGGGAGGAAATGTGACTGACTGTACCTGGGATTTTGTATACAGTGAACAAGCTGAGAAAATAAGCTCTTTTTTTCAGTTATTATAATTGTTATGCAGAGTTTTTAAAAAATATGTCAAGGAAATTTTGAGGCAGACATGTTACTGTTTAGTTTGTAATTTCAAGTTTTGTTGAAGACCAATACCAATTGTTAACACTCTTACCCAGTAAAAGCATGGCATTGAAAACATGTCCACAAAACAAGCACATATGATAGATTGTAATAGATTGCAGGGCTTTCAACTTAGTCTAAATAAGGCAATAGAATGTAGGCAACATTTGTCATTCAAGTCAGATCATTGTACTGTTTATGGAATGTAGAAATTACTTAAAATTCTTGCTAGAAATCTGAAGGGGGTCTCCCACTCAGAAATTTCAGATGACATTACCATTTTTCTTAAATTTCCTGGGCCCTTTGTAATAGCTTACTTTCACTCTCAAAGAAAAATAGCTCATTCTGGCTAGAGTTACTCTTCACATTTCTGATAAATTGCAAACTGATTTGGCAATTACTCTGAATTAAAGATAGCCATGTCAAACGGATTACTTACTTAGAAGCTGTTCAAGAGCAAGTTAAAGTGTCAGGATGTAAAATAGAATTAATTAAAACTAGGAAATGGCTGTAGATTTTTTCCCATGAATAACTGTGATTCTGACTAAACAAAGAAACGCAGGCATAAAAAAGCCACAGCACATCAAATAGTTTATATCTCCATTTTTTTTTAAATAATACTCTGCTATTTAGAGGGCTCTGAGTACTTTTAAAACAAATGGCTTTGTGCACCAAGTGTGGAATTCCACGTTGTGTGTCTCTCATCATGTATCCTTGCTTACCTTGAAAATGCTCTGGAGTCCTCCAACAGGACTGCTAAATATATCAAACTCAGGAGTTAAACCACCATCCTTGCAGGCTCCATGAAAGCTAACAGTTGTCCTCCTGGCTTAATAGCTTTGTGCAGGCTCTGGTACCTGTTTTTAGATTGGCTTAGGGCATCCTGTGTTCCTGGGCTGGAGTTTGAAAGTTGCCAGCTTCATACAGTGTTTTTCTTAGCACTCTTGGAAGCTGAGTATCAACAGGGTACAGAAAAGTAATTATTCTTTCTAAGCCAAAGGTGGTCCCCATGGAGACCCTTTTCCTGCAATGGCTTTGGCAATACACATTAGCTGGATAAATAGAGCTAACAGAGCCATCAGTCTACTACTTTGTGCAGGATCTGTATTCAGATGAAATAGTTGTTTTAAATAGTTGCATATATAAATATATAGATGTGTATGTATAATTATGTATGTATTAATCATATAAATATGATATGATTAAATATTTAGGCATTTCTTTGCACTGTTTGCGCGTCCAGATGCAAGGATTCTGTTTTGGGAAGTAACTTGATCTAAGCCACATTTATAATAATTTTTATTGTAATTTAGAGTATTCTGCATTGTGTTAGAAAAGGGAGAAAAAAAATGGAAGGAAATGCAGAGCCATCAAGATTGAAATACCATGGTTAACCTCTGTTAACATCTGTTTTCAGGGTGTTGGTTACTGAAGGAAAAGGTTGACCCTTATTTCAAGACCA
>NW_010973055.1:0-1125 GCF_000737465.1 Haliaeetus leucocephalus | reverse complement strand
AGTTACTTTATGAAGATAAGTTTGATGTGAGCCAAATCATAGCAACAACCAGTATTCTTCACTAATCCAGGGACAAGGAAATGCTTTAAACAAATGCACCTTTTTGCATTTTGTCAAATAATCACTGTTTTCAGGAAGAAATTTAAAAAAAAAAAACCACCCCACCAAATTAAAAAAAAATATGCACATCACGTCCCTCTTCAGCAGGGCTTCTTGTACACTCCTTCATTACTCTCAGTGTGTTTTCTACTTTCTGGTTTTGTTTGTTTGCTTTTTTCCCTGCAAAGGAAGGAACAATCTAGCAACAAATAACATAGAGGAAAGACAAACGTGGTCTTGGGACATGGGGGATCCATTTTCATCTCTCTTCTCCACAGAAATGCTGTTGTGCTGCCATGCCACATAATTCTTACTTTAGCTAGTCTGGCTTTTTCAAGTAGCATATGACGTAGATTGAATTGCACTGTGCTCTGATAAGCAATGCAGCACTGATGGAAAGTGTAGCAGGATATGGCTGACTTTGCAGCAAGGATCAAAAAGGGACTGTGCTGGCAGCATAGAAAAGGGGAAGGGATAGCCCATATTAGAGGAGGGACCATGGTCCTTGCTGGAGTGGAGAGAAGTGGCACCAGTTCCCATCACCTCTAATTATCAGTAAGTCAAACTGTGAGTGCCAGAGGGAATTGCTGTCCGTCTATATTCTTAGTGTCTACCAGCTAGGTAATGAATACGTTGTGGCTGTGCTATTGGTCATGGTCCCTATGTACTTTGCTCTGCTTAGTCTTTAAAAATACCAATATACATATTTTCATCCCTTCTGTGCTCTCACTGGGCAGACTTTCTGGTTGCATGCTTTAAGCAATGCTCATGACCTTGAAAATAACCAAATCCTGCTCATGAGAGAGCTTCTGTGTTACTAATTGATTTTCTGCTCAGTGTCCCAAGCAAAATGTGAAGGAAGATATATTTCTGAGAAATCTTCAGTGTTTCATTTTCATGCCACTGATGTTTTCTTTTGGTTTTGTGCTGTTTTTTTAACAATCTTAAAGAAATTAATGAATTTCAAATTGAAAAATTTATTTTCTGTGAAAAGCCACAACATTACATGTGTACATTTTGAAACAA
>NW_010973054.1:4311-4776 GCF_000737465.1 Haliaeetus leucocephalus | reverse complement strand
GGGGGGGGGCTGCCGGGCTTACAGAGCTGCCAGAGGTGCCTGGGGATGGTGAAAGGCATCAGACACCCACATCCCACCACCGCCATCACCCCCCGCAGGGTGCTGCCACCCAAAATTGCCACCAATCCCCCCCCCCCATATTTTTCTTTTGTTTTTCACTTGGGGGTGCTGGGTTTTTTAGGGGTTCCGGGCTTACGGGGCTGCCAGAGGTGTCCGGGGATGGTGAAGGCATCGACACTCATGGACATGGTCTTGGCTGGGATTTGGGTGAAGCGTTTGCGGTCCGAGTTGTACTTGTAAATCCCTTCCACCATGGGGAGGGGGACGGTGCGGGGGCCCACCCCCGCCAAGCGGCTCAGCTCGGGGGGGCCCCCCCCCAGCGTGTAAAGAGCCCGGAACTGGCAGCTGCCATCGCGGAAGAGGATGAGGAAATGGTTGGCTTTGCTCTTCTCCACTTCCTGGGGG
>NW_010973054.1:3616-4072 GCF_000737465.1 Haliaeetus leucocephalus | reverse complement strand
AGGGCCATGTGTCCGCAGGGTGGCTCACCTTGAGGACACGGTTCTTCTGGGGTTTGTTGACGCACCCAACCACTCCTGGGGGTGTCCCCAGGGCCATGTGTGTTGTCCCCACCCAGGGCCATGTCCCCGTGTGTCCCCTACATGTCCCCATGTCAACTCACCTTGAGGTTGTAGTTCTTCTAGGGTTCCTTGAGACACCCAACCACTCCTGGGGGTGTCCCCAGGGTATCTCCAGGATGTCCCCAGGGCCATGTGTCCCCCCAGGGCCATGTGTCCGCAGGGTGGCTCACCTCGAGGACGTGGTTCTTCTGGGGCTTCTTGAAGCACCCAACCGCTCCCGGAGGTGTCTCCAGGACCACGTGTGCCCCCCAGGGCCATGTCCCCTGCATGTCCCCATATCAACTCACCTCGAGGACGTGGTTCTTCTGGGGCTTCTTGAAGCACCCAACCGCTCCC
>NW_010973054.1:0-1188 GCF_000737465.1 Haliaeetus leucocephalus | reverse complement strand
GCCCGGCGACGAGACGTCGCTGGTGCCATCGCCCGACACCCGGGTTGTCCCCGCGGGGCGCAGGTTGCCCCTCGCCTCCATCTCAGGGGGGTCGGGCGAATCGGGGGGGGGCGGTCCGGCCAAAGGTCCTTCATCTTCTTCGTCCTCTTCTTCCTCCTCGGAGAAGTGGATGGAGGAACGGGTCTGGACAGGCACCTGGCTGGGGGAGAACTTTCGGAGATGGGGCAATGTGTCCACATCGTGGGGAGGGGTCAACACCCGTGTCAGGGTGGGCAACCTCAACTCGGCCGGCCGAGCCCGCCGGGGGCTCCGGGGGGGTTTACGGGCCGGCGGGACCCCCGCCTTCCGAGACGGCGAAGGGGAAGCGGGCGCTTTGGGTGGTGGCGGTGGCGGGGGGGTGGCGGCGGCCGCTGTCCCTCGCCCCCCCTTGGGGACAGGGATGACCCAAGCTTGGCCAGCGGGAGGACGTTGGTCCTGCAGGAGCCGTTGCTGTTGTTGACTCAAGCGTTGCATGTCCAACTGGAGGGTGCTCAACGCCGTGCTCAGCTTGGCCACCGCCGCCTCGTAATGCCCGGGGGGTTCCGGGGGCGCGAAGGTGACTTGTTTCTTGCTGCCGGAACCTTCTTCTTCCTCTTCGTCCTCCTCTTCCTCGCCCCCGCGCTTCAGCTGGAGGAAGGCGCTCTTGCCCAAGCGCTGGCGGTGCTTGGCGAAGATGGCTTCGATCCTCTTCTTCTGCGCCTCGATGGCGCGGCGTTTCTCCTCCAAGCGAGCACCCAGCTGGCTCATTTCGGCGCTCAAACCTTCACCGGCTTCAGGGTGACCCCCCGGGGGGCCCCCCAAAATCTGGGGGGATCCGCCAGCGACGGTACCCCCGCCTCCCCCCCCGACGCCGGCGGCTTCTTCCAGCTTCTTCTTCCGTTCAGCAAAGCTGGTCATGGTACGGCCCGAGGGGGCCGGAGGGTCGGCGGTGGAAACGGGGGGCTGGCGGAGGTTGGGGGGTCCAGGGGGGTCCCCAATATCTACGGGGGGGTCCGGCGAGTGGAGATAGAAAGCGTCGGGGGCTCCTTCAGGGAGAAGCCGTTCGGAACTGTGGATGATCTGGAGAGCTTCCTCGATGGTGGGCAGCTCCGGGCCGGGGGTCTCGGGGAGACCGTTAGGTAGAGAGGCGGGTGCCGGCGGCGGAGGGGA
>NW_010973053.1:0-3172 GCF_000737465.1 Haliaeetus leucocephalus | reverse complement strand
CAGTCGCATGCAGATCTCAGCAGCGCTCATCTTTCCCTTATCTTTCCCTGATTTGCATGTCTCTGATTTCTTCATTAGACACATTCTTTTAAGCAAATGGATAGAATCAGTAAATTAACAGACTCAAGCCTGCTGTGTTTTCTCAATTCATATTTGTTAAAACTCTAGATATCCAGAATTCTCTTTATATTGTCAAACTTGATTAAGTGTAGTTGTAGCAAAAAATGGCAATTACGCTATATACTTGTGGTATGCATCATTACGTACTTTAGCTGATTCCTTATAAATATCTAATAACATACTCAGTACATCAAATATTAATAGTAGTCTACATACTTAACCCACATTTCTTAAATGAGCTTGTTCCCAGGGGCATGTGGTATTATGCTAGTGTCACATGGGACAGGCTAGGAAGAAATATAACGATAGTTTTTCACATAGTACAGATGCAGTTTTCGCTCTGTACTTTATTTGGTTTGTTTATGCCTCACGAGTACTGAATGAATATGTTTACGGTATTTGGATGGAGGTCTTTAAGTGGGAGCAAGACAAAAAGCCTGGAGGTAGGCATCTCCGGTGTCAGAAAGGTCTGAGCACAGTAGAACAAAAGGTCTGGCTCCAAAATATCGTGGATTTGAAACTCACCTTTAAATTTTATTACATTTGCCTTTGCCAGAGGACCTACAGCCAGAAGTAAGGGAAATGAGAGGTACAGGCTAAGGGCAGGACTGTTTCTTCTGGCCATTAGCAATGGATGATGCTGACTTAGCCACAGAGCAGCAGCAGAACTGCTTCAGTTTCTCGTGTTGATTGTTGCTGTTTGTTTGCCATATTTAGTGTTATCGGTTTAGTGACCTCCTTGGTTTTGCCAGTATCTATTAGAACAAAGTATAGAAAAATAAGTAAAACCCTGTTTCAGTCTGTGGTGATGGAAAGTAAAAATTTGATCACTAAGGAAGGCTAGACACATTGAGGAGACAAAAATCAAATTCCCCAACAGGAAATGAAGATGTGAATTGGCAGATGCATCACAGAGAGAGATCTGGGGATCCCAGGGAATCACAGGCTAAATCTGAGTCCTGGGTGGGATTTATTAACATGGCTATCAGGGAGAAGGTGCAGGAGTTTGTCTGCTTGAAGTGGCCTTGGTGGGACCTCAACTGAATGTTGAAGAGACACAGAAGCAGGCGGATCCCTGACCGCTCACCAAGAGACTACAGATAGTTGTGCTCCTTTTTCTTCCCTAGAGCAGCACAGGTGGGAATGGGGGGTGGGGGAGGAATCCCCCCGTGGTGCCTAAAAGAACTAGCGGGGATGGGGTTTATCGCAGGGAGAGGTTTAGGTCTGCATGCAGGTACTGTGAGGTTTGAAATACACTTTGGTCTCATTCGTCCTGCT
Organism: Haliaeetus leucocephalus; assembly: GCF_000737465.1. Lineage (NCBI taxonomy): Eukaryota > Metazoa > Chordata > Aves > Accipitriformes > Accipitridae > Haliaeetus > Haliaeetus leucocephalus. Next base: position 1,774 of record NW_010973053.1, on the reverse strand, counting down.
TGTAAAACCTTTCCAGCCATCAGAAGGTCTCATCTGTTTCATGGCAATTTTTTTTTTTTTTTTCCTGCTAGTGACAGTTCCCATCTACATCACTCCCTGTGGAAGGAAGCAGTTTATATAAAATTCATAAACTATTTACACAAATTCTCTTTAGTATTGCTCAAGCTGGATGCAAGCCTCTGAACACTGTTAAGAGAATAAAAGCAGGTCACAATCCTTACCCGAGGCAGGCACACTTGGAAATGCATTTAAGAGGTGGTTTTTTTCATTATTTCAAATGTACAATTTAACACTGAAGTAGTTCATACTGAATACTGGCACAGTTTTCCACCACCTGTAACGTCATCTTTCTCGCATCTCCATTGCTCTGGCATTGCAATTGTCAGCGACATCAGAGTCCCCTGAGATGGAAGTACCTCTACACAGATCTGTTTCCTCCATGCATACTATAAAATGGAAGCACTCCTTCTGTCCTCTGTACTCAATTATTTGTGTTAGCCCTTCCCGTACTGCCACCTGCAACTGGTTTCAAACACGTTTTAAGTAGATCTCCTCAGGTAATGATGGCCAACAAGTTCAAGTGTGGTGTACAGGTGGGAGAAGACCTCCCCTCAGGACACCAGACGGCTGCCAAGAGTGCATGTTTCAGTGGATTCGTTGTGTAGTGGGAATGGGAAAATACCTCACCATCCTAGGGGAGTGGAAAGAAAAGAGCATCTGAGCAGGCTTCACTGCTCAGATTTCGTTCAGAAGTAGAAACTAAGACGGAGAAGGAGATCAACCAGAAAATCTAGAGTTGTCGCTGCTGTCCTGGGAGAATCAACGTAATTCACAGGTCAGGAAACACAAACTTGCTTTCTATTTTAATTTCTATAGCAATGTGCCAAGACAGATCCCTGTGTTGCATGACACTTCAGGACTGCAATACAGGGCCACTGGTATAAAATTATACACATGAGTTTACATCAGTTGATAATCTGGCCTGGGATCCTTGCTTTTTTTGGAGACCCACTTCACGTTTAAGTGATAGGAAGCAAATAAAAGCCTTCTGCTGATTCATTTTAACATAATATGACATGCTCTGAGATTACTAAGTTTGAGTCAACAGGAGGTTTGAATTAATTTTCAGACATCCTGGTTCCACAGAAAGGAACCAACCTGATAGATGAAACAAAAGGAGGAAAAGCGTGAAAAGCAATTGCATATCTGCGATTTAGGCAGAACAGGTGAGGAGCTCCCGGCTATTTCTGACGTACAGCCTACCGCAGTAAAGGTTGCATAAAACACAGCGACCAGTTACTAAGAGGGGTGAAAGTCCCTGGGCCACCAGCTGCAACACGAAGCTTCTCCATCTGTCTCTGGCCTTCCAAGTGCACATTCCCCTGTCAGCCTGCAGCCACTCAGGACAGAGGCTAGCACAAAGTGTCTTCCATCTGAGGGGAGGTAAATGGGAGCGCCCAGAATGGCTACAGGAATTGATATCTGCTACAGAGAATAGTCCCAAATTCCTAACTAGTCTGGATCTACGGAGACAGCTCGTGTTGGTGACACTGAACCTTCCACAAGGCTCTGCCTAGGCTTGCAGGACTCTGCAGAAATACAGTCTTCTGCAGGGCTGATGGCAGAGAGTGCTGTCATACAGGGGCCAGGACCATTCCAGCAAGAGCCACTTGGGAGGATGCCATCGCCAAAGCTGTGAAATCAATGCAAAAGTGGTTTGTAGCATCCTCCTGCTTGCCTATCACTGGCAGCCACCCGAACCTGGAGTGCTAAC
>NW_010973052.1:6751115-6879664 GCF_000737465.1 Haliaeetus leucocephalus | reverse complement strand
GCAGCGCCCAGCAGAAGATGCAGTGATGCAGTGGGGTGGATGCGTGTGGGTTTGGGGGTGCCCTGGTCTCCAGCTCGGCTCCCCGCTGTGTGTCCCTTGCCTCCTGTTCCCTTGGAGAGCAGCCTGGACTGCAGAGGGGAGGGAGTCTGTTGTCCCCATGGGGCTGAGGGAGGTTTTGGGGTTTGTTTCCAAGGGTGTGGGGCATAGGACAGTGCCAGGCTGTGTGGCCCATGCACCAGCTTGGGTTGGATGAGACTCTGCAGACGTTGGGGACTTTCGAAGCAGGAAAGGGTAGTGCTGCCCAAGTGTGCACCTCTCCCAGGGCAATGCACACCCTTCCCATCACATCCAGAGAGCCACGGGCAAAGTGTGACTGTTGTGTGTGAGGGATGATCACGCACACGGCTGCTACCATGGAAGTGGCGCTCTGAGCTTCCCACGGGCACTCCCACTAGGAATGGGACTCTTTGCTTCCGTGGTGGCCCAGGTAGCTTCTCCCAAGGCAGCTGAGCTGAGAGCTGGGCAGTATGTTAAGCAGGCAGCAACATGCAGTACTGGTTGACTGGGATGGGCTGCAGCCGTAGTCTTTCTCTTTCCTTGGAGTACTGACTGCCCAGCTTGGACTCTGTTTTATTCCCTACTGATACGCTCCCACAGAGAAAAAGCAGCGGCAAGTAAAAAAACTACTTGGATTCATTTACTTTTACCATTCTGCAAGCCTGGAGGTGCATTTATATCAGCAGTGGTATGAACCATGGGAACTGATGATAAAAAGGAGAAAACAGTTCTCACAAAAACTTATACATCTTGTGTTTGCATGGCTGCAGGGGGCCACCTGTAATCATCAATAACAAACGAATCATAATCAGGACTGTAAACAAGCCGTTTCACAAAGGTTTCCTTGTCTGCTGGCTCGGGGTACCAAGAAGCAAGACCATGCTTGTAGGCCCAGTCAACAATCTGCAAAAAGATAAGCAAAATGAACTGGTGAAACAAGGTTGGCACGTTATGAAGTTGAAACCAACTGCAGTTTGGCCCTGGCTGTATTTTCCCTCTTTCCTCCCCTCAAAATTGTGTCCTTTTTTTCTTTTTTCTCTTGTGCAATTCTGTGAGTTGGCTGCGCTTCATCCCTTGGGTGAGGGAATGCAAACTGCCTGCAGTTACTGGCTGCTTAGAAATGCACACCCCTGCCCTGGCAAAATGGTTGGAATGTGCAATTAAAGAAGGAGAGCAGCCCTTTACCCACCTCCGCTCACACCCTTAAGCTCCTCAGCTACACTGTGCATCTGCCAGTAATTCCTAGCAGGCCAATGTGATTCTCGGTGGGTGTCCCCTGACCAGGAATTACAAATTTGATGTATACAGGGCACCAATCCCACAATTAGACAACAAGCCCAGATCTGGAATAGTATTTAGGTACTTAGGCCCCTATCCAATACAGAAGGAGAGGTTCCAAAATAGCAATTTGGAACCTAAAATCTTTTGGCAACTTGTGTCATGTTTGAATTTGCCCCTAAACCTGATTTTCTGAAGTGCTGAACACTCACAGCTCCAAGCAATAAAGCAGAGCTTTGTGAGCTGTGAGGCACCCAGAATCGGAAGGTATTTTTCACATTTGGGCTTTAATGACTGGAGAAATCAAAGCAGCAATTCTAGCTGGAAGCGTTCCTGAGAATCATTGGTTTAGGCTGTAGAATAAGTTGAATTAAAAAAACACAAAGCAAAAATGATGCCAAGGCAATTCCTGCCCTCCCTACCATGGGAAGTGGAAATAAAAGTGGAAATACTCACTTTCACAGCGATTTTGAGAGACACCTCTCTGATGCTGTCCAAGGGCGGATAGAGTCTTCCTTCTGCAAGATTCTGCTCTGTCACCTCGGCAGCAATAGACTAGAAAGAAGAGAAAGGTGGATGGTCTCAAGCACGTACCACATTCACTAGCATTATATGATGTGTGGCTGAAACCTTAGCAGTGGCAGAGCTGGGACTAGTTCTCAGTGGGAACTGCTGAACTATTCAAAATACATGTGTGCATATATTTCATTACAGACTCAAAACTGGAGCCAGAATGGTGGAAGTGCTGTGCCAGGGAAGCAGTTGTGGAGAATGAGGAGAACCCTGTCATGGCTCCTGCACCTCTGTAGGTGCAATGGAAGCATGAGCTTTCCCTGAGACTGGAAAGGGCTGCAGCTTTTTGCTGAGGCTGTGCCACTTCCACTCAACGCATTGCCCCAGGCCAGGTTCTTGAAAACACCTGAAGTAGGTGCATGTGCCTCTTATCGTTTCTTAAAAGATATTAGTTAAATGCCAGTTGGAAACCTCTGCTGTGATGAGGAAGATATCATCAGAGATGTGCCGGACTCCGCAGGCAATGACTCCCAGTGCTACTCCTGGGAAGACGTAGGCGTTGTTTCCTTGGCCAGGGAAGAAGGTCTGTCCGTTGGGCAGGGTCACCTTTGAGAATGGACTCCCACTTGCAAATATTCCCCGGCCCTGATCAAAATTGAGAGAAAGAGGCATCAAAACTCAGAAGAGAAGTCTTACATTTCTGCTGCTTGCCATGATCGGTGCTCAGGGGACTCTGGTGACAAAGTGGACAAATCTCCAGCCAGTCAGTGAGAGGCATCTCCACCAGAGCCATCTCCAGTTGATGCTTCTGGAGGGCCTGGTCCCCAGAGCCATGAACAGGGCTGTGGACAGGGCCACTGAGCACCGAGTGGGTGTTTGCACTGCCCAACTGCAAGTGCTCTGAACTTGCTGAGAAGGAGTCTCTCCTCCTCTCTATCAACCTTCTGTGGAGCGTGAAGGGAGACTCATGTGGGATAAAGGTCTGGGGGCTGTGTGATTGCTCTAGCTAGCACGAGGTGGTGGGGAGGGCAAAGGGGAGAGTGAGACAAGGCCTCCTCTCTCACGCCAAGTCAATCCACAGGACAGTAATTCTTCAGTGACATTGGGTCCAAGTTGGGTGATGAAACCGTTACATAAACAACTAGGTTGGCAAAACACAGGGGACGGTACCCTGGGAGGATGGGACATCTCAGACAGCTATGGGTCAAGGAGGCAAACGCTTTCTTTAGAGGATCACAAAGTAATTCAGGCTGGTAGGGACCCAAACTCCTGCTCACAGCAAGGTCAGCTATGAAATCAGACCAGGCTGCTCAGGGCTTTATCCAGCCTGGACTTGAAAACTTGCAAGGACAGAGACTGCATGAGCAATCTGGGCCCCTCTTCCACCTCCTGACTCTCCTCACAGTGTGAAAGTTTTTCTTTCTGACCAGCTTGAACCTCTCTTATTTCAACTTATGCCCACTGTCACTTGTCCACCCACCATGCACCACTGTGGTTTCCTCGGTACAGTCATGGCCACAGCGTACCCGGAGCACCCAGTTTCCCTACGCTGAGCTCCAGTACCTCGGTGAGGCGGTAGCACTGCTCCGCTGTGCACTCCGCTTTACTTGTGGGGTTGCTCAGGGCAAACACGATGGGCCTCTCGTTGAAGGCTGCCATGTCCTTCAAAATCTTCTCAGTGAAAGCTCCTGCAACGGCTGCGACACCTAAAACAACAACAGCAAAGTGAGCTGGTATTTAGGGTAAACTTTCCAACTATCTGACTTCAGTGCATTGGGCTGATCCCTCCTGAACGCCTCTATGGGTAAACGAACTGTGGGAGGGAACAGGCTCCACCTCTGGAGATGCAGGTGGGAATGTTTCTTTCTTGTTTTACGGCGAGATTAAAAGCCTGTCTCAAAATAAAGCCCTCTGCTCCTCTGGGCAGAGTGGGGATCAATGTTTAGTCCAGTCTGGCTGCAGCACTTTGCCTCCCAAAGGCTCAGCACTTTGTCTCCCCAAACCTGCCCGAGCTGCCTGCTGTCATCCTCGTCCTGCCCAGCCTGCCAGGGCCAAGTTTGGTGCCGAGAGCCCCAGATCCTGCATCCCTCAGTGCCTCCCTCTGCAGCCCTGTCTGGGAGGGCTCCTAGAGCTCCAAAAGAGAGGAAGCCTGTGCCCCACAGTCGAAGGGGAAAGGATGGGGAGAACTCAACTGACAAAATGGAGGTAAAAAAAGCTCATTTCATTTTGACTGGGAGAACAAAAGGAGACCCTGGAAGAAAGACAGAAACTCTCCTAAGAATTGAATTGACATGAAAAGGTTGTGCTAAGGGAACTCCACCTATAATTGCTGTAGGCTTCACTTTCTGCACAACCTCTTCCAGCGTCTTCACATTGGGGTGGTCCTGGGCAAACATTTCTTTCTCATGGTTCAGGTGGCTCCTGCCCTGTGAGGAAAAAGGAGTCGTCAAACTTTGGTCTGTTGGCAAAAGGTGGAGACATAATGTAGTAACTCATCAGTTCATTTCATTTCTTGGCTCTCCACTTAAACCAGATTCCATAGAGCAGCCAGCCAGGCATTGAGCTGTTGGTGTAATGTCACATGGGGCTCCTCTCACCCTCCAAAATACATTGATTGTATGGAAGAAGGATCCAGCTGCCAGGGCAAAGAAGTTGTACACGTAGCACAAGTCTCCTCAAGTCAAGGGACAAGGGCAGAGGCCTGGAGGACCCAGGGAGGGCAGAGTAGAGCTGGGCCAGGCTGGGTCACCAAGCAGGGCACAATGTTGCTGTTGTAATACCCCATATGACATGCAAGACTTCCAGCATTGCTTGAGACCATGGCCAGCAGTGTATGATACCTCTTTAGAGGCCCAGCCCAAAGTGTTGCCTTTAGGGCAGCCAGTGCTGTTGGTACAGTGTTGTTTCAGAGGACCTAGTCCTCTGAAAGCAGGAACAGCTCTGCTGACACCAATAAAACTGCAGCCCTTACTCCAGGGCTGAGCAGGAGTCCAAGGTATCTGCCTGCTCTGGCCTCTCTCTAGCTTGCAGGAGGTGGCAGGCAACTGGAGCTCGGGTCTGGAGACAAATTTACCTTCACAATCAGTCCCTTGGAGTCCACCATCCAAATTTTTTTGATGGCATCCTCTCGTGAAATTCCTTCCTTTTCCATGGCCATGAGGATGAGATGAGCTATGCCCATTGCAGCCTGGAACACAGTATATAAACACTTCATTGGGGTATCACCATCTTTTGGGGGAGAAGATTTTAAATGAGAGATATCTTGGGTCATGCCTCAGCACCACACAAAGCAAGGAGGCCTTCTGCTCTGTGGTTGCACAGGCATAGGGCTGATTTTAGCATTGTAGGTGCTGCCATAAATAAAAAAAACCCAATCGTCCAGCAGAGCAGGCTGCCTGTGAGGCTGGAGCAGTGGAGGTGCTGGTAGAGGCTTGACAAGTAAAGGCTGTCTCCATCATTTAAACTAGCTGCTGCAGGGGAAGAAAAGGGGCAGACACTGAACAAACTTTGGTGATGATGCCAGTACAGAGGAGCTCAAAGCGAAGTAGGATTGCTGCATCTGAAGTACTGCCAAGAGGAAAGTCCTCTTCTCCCATTCCTGCCTGAGGAAGCAGCCCTGGACATGCTGTGTGTGTTAGTGGTCCTACAGCTGTGCCTGGCCCTCCTGTCCAGATGTCCAGGCTTTAGAAACTTCTTTTCCCCCTGTCTCTTTGAGCAAGGTGCCATACAGACTACCTGACTTCTGCCATGGGAGCAATGACTGACTCCAAAAAGTGAGGTTATGTTTTTAAAGTTCTTTGAGTCTGAGTCCTTTTGACTCTATTGCTAAAGAGGCTCTGGTTTACCCTAAATACCAGCCCTGAGGACTCAGACCAGTCTCTTTAATGTTCCTGCAGCACCCTGCCTCATGAGGGAGTTCCCTCAAGGTACTTAAAGCCCCACTGACACACGGGCAGCCTCATAGCATCCAGGAAGCCTGCCCAGGACTCATGGGCCAAGAAGTCACTGAAAGATTGTTGGCAACTTCTATGCAGCAGCAAGATCCACCCATGGGGCCCACTCCTGCCCAGTAACAAGGAACCTGCTTCTGTGCTTTGTTTTCATGAAGCCAAGCCTTGCAGGCAGTTTCATCGTTGACTTTTCTCTCTCTAAATTTGAATTTAGATCATATTTAGGAACAAACTCAAGAACATCCTTACCTCTCCAGCTCCCTGGAAAACAAACTTATGGTCAGAGAGCTTGTTCTTTGTGATCCTTAAGGCTGCAAAGATGCCAGCAACTGCAACAGATGCAGTACCTGAAAAGAGAGAAACACCATGAGATGGACATCCTGGCAAGTGGATTGTCTACCCTACTGATACCCTGTTAGAAACCTTGTGGTAGGAACCATTCTTAGATCCTGTCACTAAAGGCTCAGAGTGCCTTCACTACTCTGAAATATTAATCCTCAGAAGACCCCTGCAAGGCAGGAGAACACCAATTTCCCTCTATATAGTCAGAGGGATACCGAATCCTAGAATGCCAAAAGAAGTTAATACTTAACTCCCAAGGGTTGAAGATGCATGTGACTTGTCTAAGGTCACATAAGACATCCGTAGCAGAGTGGTGGTCTGAACTTGGGCACCCTTGTCACAAAATCCTCTGTGATCACGGAATTACCATCCTCTTCTCCTCATTTACCTTCACAGCCCAGCACCACCTTCTCTTTTTCCACTTCCCTGATACTGTGATACACTGACTCAGAGCCATCATGCTTCACTGCCAAGCATTAAGGTGTCAATGAGAATATGAGTTGGTCCCGGATTAGTGAGAAAGAATCCAGTAAATGGAGAGCAGAGTCCTGCTGTTACAGCCACCGTGATATGTACAGCTTTCCATTCATCAAGGGAGGCAGGTGTCTAGACTGAATAAACCTGCCTTCACCCCACATCAATCACGTATAGTAGTCACCTAATGTCCTATCCCAGGTGAAGGAACATGGTGGGAAGAAATCAAGGAAGGCACAGACTAATGAGGATTCAGGCACTGGTGGCATCTCAGGTCACCTCGGCAATGTGGATACAAGCGTTAAAGGTGAGCTAGGAGTGAAGGAGGCAGTTTTATCAGAATATCTCAAATTGGAAGGGACCCAAAAGGATCATCAAGTCCATCAGTTTTATTCCTCAGTGTTTTAAAGGATACCAGTTCGGATGTGCGCCAACTGTGATGATGCTGTCCTCAGCTCTAATGCTGGTCTCTCCATTCTCATCTTCAAAAACTTTGTGAGAAATCAGGGAGTTCACAAGTAACAAGTCTTGTGTGGGTTGTCATGGGTGGGGCAGACGATGAACCCTTTTAGGCTAATAAACCCGATTTCTCCAAATTTCCAGCATTTCCTATTTTCCTGCCCATTTAATCAGCCAGTGCTTCAGTGAGACCCGTTGCAGGGTCCTTAGGGCCTGGGGTGCTGCAGGCATCAGCGAACAGCCCGGCTGGGAAACAGAGCAGCTCATGAGCAAAGGATGACCACGAGCAGTGAAACCAGCAGATGGTGCTGCTCATCTGTCAAGGACCGAGAAAATAAATTCAGCTTTACCTGCTGCGTTTCTTTAGTGCAAAAGCCACAGCTAAACTAGAAATCTACTGGTATATCATGGCGTCGGGGAATGATTTACTCTCTCATTATTTCCATGCAAGCAGAAAACCTAGTGGGACCACAGTTACTCTGGCAGAGACGTAACTTGTATTGACACGGCTTATTTTGCTGAGGGAACCTATATAAGCTACTCTGACAAAATCTTTACTGGCCAGACCAGAAGTGTTTATCAGTACCATTAGTTCACCAATAATTTATGTTTATAACTCTGACAAGCTTCGTTCTCCAGAAATTAATAATTAGTGCCACTTAAGAGTGATTCTGGTTTAGCAGAGCTGGCAGTGGCCACAATCCTGCATCAGACGTTAGCGCCGCGGTGTCCCTGCACAGGCACACCAGTACAGAATGGCAGCAGCATCATGTCTCACCCATGAGGGCATTGCAAGCATCTGTGTCTTAAACACAAAATGGACTAGAATAATGGTTGGTGGCTTCGTAAGCTTCTTTCTTGCAATGAATCACTTGAGACACTCGCTTCAGCACCCAGGATGAATTCCCTCCATTACCTCAGAAGACAGTTTGTATCATTTTATTTCCAGACCCAGAACCATCTGAGTTCTGTCAGTTTAAAAGGGAGTTGATGGGGAGGGAACCATCCACTGAATGCTCTGCTGCTTCAGTATTAACATGTCAACTCAGACAACTGAGGGATGTATATGAAGGATTTCCTCTTGCTTCGCCTGCACTAAACCTCTGCCTTTTTAAGCTGTATTTAAAGTAATGTATTTACTGGGGGAAAAGCCATGCCATCAGACTAGAAAAATTACGGAGGAAGATAATGAACATCCAAGGAATTCAAAGGAAAACCAGATAATTCTAGTACCTAAAGGGGGCCTACAAGAAAGCCAGAGAGAGACTTTTTAGTAGGGCATGTAATGACAGGACAAGGGGTAATGGCTTTAAACTGAAAGAGGGTAGATTTAGATTAGATATCAGGAAGAAATTCTTTACTGTGAGGGTGGTGAGGCACTGGAACAGGTTGCCCAGAGAAGTTGTGGCTGCCCCATCCCTGGCAGTGTCCAAGGCCAGGTTGGATGGGGCTTTGAGCAACCTGGTCTAGTGGAAGGTGTCCCTGCCCATGGCAGGGGGGGTGGAATTAAATGATCTTTATGGTCCCTTCCAACCCAAACCATTCTGTGATTCTATGATAATTGCCTAGTTTTTAGATTTTGCTTTTTATGGGTGTCACATAGCTAGCCCATGCTCATGCTCTGTATTTTGGTATGTCTATAATCAGCAGGACTGCTTGGCTTGCTGCCATGCCAGATGCTAAGGATGGGACTCCTCTAAACAAACGTTTATGATCCTGCTCATGCTAAAGCAGACACCTGAACTGGGTCATATGAAATGCACCCTTAAAAGTGTCACTACCACCACAGTTTTTGATGAGAGACAAGATAACTGGAATACATGTAGACACTTCTATTGCAGACATCTAAACTGTGGACGAAGGGATCCCACCCTGCCAGTTTGAACTGCAAAGAAGTAGGGAGAGACCGGGGTCCCACAGTCATCAGAGATGCCAAGCTTGTGACACGCAGTGGAATAGGAACACCTATGCATATGCTCACGCATGGTCACACGCTATCTCCCAGGCTTACTTGGCACAGAAATCCCCAAATCCCCATGTGGGTGGGAGTGGGGAACTGATCAGAGGAAAAAAAAATCCAACAGTGGAACAATTACAGTGCGACAGTGTAAGCATCAGGTCACAGCATCAGCAGCAATAGATGCCTGGAAAGTATTTAAAAGAAAGAAATGTAACTGGAGAAATATCTTGTTTCTCTTTGTTCTGACCTAAGCAAAATTGCTGTATACCCTGTGATTGCCAAGAAGTCTGATGGCACAAATGCTGCTATCTGCAAACCCATTTAAATGGAAAACCCCCATGGGACATTCAGCAGAGGGACTCGAGATCTTTGTAAAGACGTTACCAGCAGAAATTTGAGAATTGGGGCCTACGGAAAGAAAGGGTGCACGGATTCAGCCTGCAGAGCAGTGTGCATTTTGCAGAACGGAGACCTGTGGGACTGGGTGTGCCGTTACTCATCCCCCCGCACTTGCACTGCAGCTCTGACTAACAGCAGGACCCTGTTCAGCTCTGCCATTCCTAATCCTCCTCCTCTCTCTCCAATGTGTTTCTAATCCCTCCGCATCTCCCAAACTGCATCTCACTCCCATTACTCAAGTAACAAAGTTACCGTACCTTGGCCTCAGCTCAATATTTTTCTTTGATAATTACAATTTCTGAGCATGGAACAATAGAGCTACTCTCTGGAGGAGAGTTCACAGCTGGTTCGTGTAAGGAATTGGCTAATCATTGTGCTTCAATTCTGAAAAGACCACAAAATGAGATGGGGGGGGGAAACCCCTCACCATGAGTTGCGGCAAGAAAAAAACAACCACCCTTCAACACGTTGGTCTATCTGTTTTCCAGAGAGATTAAATGCTGCTATTGCAGATAACTACTTCCTTAAGTAATTAGCAAGAGCCAGCTTGGCTGGTCTATATCTGCAGTGAGATATGGAGGGGCACAGGGAGAAGAAAGGAAAATGCTGGCAAATCATCCCGTCTGTCCGAGACTCAAAGTGAATGCTCAATATAATATCACAAAATAGCAAACAGACCTCAGGAGCCTCTCTGGGGAGTCCAGAGCAACAGGAACAGCAAAGAAAAGAGGCATTTAAAACTATGGTACACTCAGGAAAATGGCCATCGCTGTAGGAATTAATCTCTGACACTCAGGCACATTCAGAATATTGTAAAACATTAAGGAAAACCCCTCTGAGGCTGACGTTCCACTTGCACTAGTGTAAGTAAGAACAAGCCCCAGTAGATGTCAGTGGAGCTACGCTGGAGCAAAACCCAGGGGCAAGGATCTGGATCTGCTCCGCAGCTTCAAGACACGGCACAGATGGAAAAGGCTGCAGCCCAGAGGCACCCACGGCCGGGGACCTTATCCTTCCTCCAGAGCGGGGAGAGCGGACAGAGGGGTGAGCGGCTTCGCACACGGAGTTGCGGGCAGCGCTGGCACGAGCGCAACAGGGCAAGTGCTGCCCAGCGCGGGTGTCGAGGCTGTGCCGCAAGTGACAGCACCCAGTGGCTAAGCAAGGGACGTGGGGAGAAGCGGAGACCCTGCGGGTGGTTGGGAGCAGGAGTCCCCCCATGCTGAGGGCTGGCACTGCCCCGTCACCTGGCTCGGGCGCTGGCTGAGAGGAGCTGAGCATCACCACCATGCCAAATCCTTCTGTTAGCAGCGGCGATCGGAGCACCAGCCTGTTTCTGCATACAGTACCCGTGTGGGTGATTCCCCCTTCTCTACAGCACACTGGTGGAAGAGATGGTCTAATTCAGCCTGATCTCTTATTTTTTACCCTCGCCCCACCTGCTTGCACTTTGCCCCATCAAAACCATGCCAAGATGAGAGCCCAGGGAACAGCAAACACTGGTTTAACAGCTCCAGCAAAGGGCAGCCAAGAAAATATATCTAAATTTACGGACGCAGAGGAAGCACAGGGCTTTTCCAAATCCTGGTTCACATTAACTCCCTGCAGCAGTTCCGCCTGTTACTGGAAAGCAGTGGAGCTTGATCAGATCTACTCCAAATACATGATCAAAAGTCAAACACAACAAAGCTGAAGCAAAACGCTGCTCAAGTGTTTGCAGCTCAAGGTCTTCACCTCCATGGCTGCAGGCTAGTGTTAGCCTTCCCCCAAAGGGCCTCTGTAAGACGTTAAGAAAATAAACCTAGAAATGGTGTGGAGCAAGTCAACAAGAACAACAGTAAAACACAAAGCATGACTGCTCGGGGAAGGAACTCGCTTTCTCCACTAACAGACTTAGGGACACTAGTGACCCAGACGAGGCGGTGGTATGGTGAAGAGCTGTCTGACAACGGAGACGCAGAGCTCACCTTAAAGTAGATGCCTAATGTAGGTCATCTCTAGGTGCCTGTTTTTAATCCTTCCACTGTAAAGTGCTTGGACTATACAGTGCAGCATCTTAAAAATACGTCACAGCGCTGGCCTGTAGCATTGCCCTCCCTCCTGCCTGCACAGAACGCCAGCCAGCACACGGGCTGTGCCTATGGGCAGACCAAACCCCCTCGTCCACAAAGGCAGAGGCTACCAGGCGGCTGTCAGCACTTCACAAGAAAGCATCCCCATCCCCATCGCAGCAGTGGAGACCCCGTGGATGCTGTTTCATACCAACAAGCTAAACCAGGTCACAGCACAGCCCTGTTCTGCTCATTTTGCCTCCTTAGCCTGGACTTAAAGATCATAGACAGCTTAAAACAGAGGTGATGTATGCTGTTCTTTACTGCAGAGGAGGAGTTTGCAATGGCATCCAGTGACAAGAAAAAAAAAAAAAGCAGGAGAGGAAAGGGAAGCATGTTACAATCCCCCAAATGACAGAAGATACGGGCCAGATCTTTAGGGCCCTGCACCACTAAGCCCAAGATACCGAGGCCCATTTACACCCAGGAGTCCATACTGTTCTGACCTGGCTTGTTTACCAATGTGTGATTTAGATACAAGTCTCGGAGCTGGCCCTTAAACAGTTAATGCAGTAGCATCAAGGGAAAATGCAGGAGCCTCTTCTGCTGCAGGGCACAGCAGGTCTGAGGGGGCCTGGTCATGGCGAACACCTACAGGACTGAGAACATCTCCACATCTATCGTCAGGCTGGGTAAATCCCCACACGGAAAGCGTGCTGCTCAGGAGCTGCCTGGCAGGACATAGCCTGCTTAGTTCTGCAGCAGGGTATCGTCCAGCGCTCCCTTCCTATTGTGCTTCCCCCCCTCCTTAGTTTCCTGTGATAATTACTGATGCATTTTCCACGCCAGCTGAAACAACAAAGTAAGATACTGTACCATTTTAATCTGCCGAAATTAGTCAACGCCGAGCCAAAAACTAGCTGCGCTTGTTTCACACAGCACATGGAAACGTGCCCGCAAAATAGGCCACGTTTGCACATGGTCGATTTCTAACTTGCCCAAATGTTTGAAGCTGCTCCGACCAGCCTGTTCCCAACCTCCGCGGAGGTCTGGGAGCAGCGTTGCTCCAGGCTGGGACGCTGCTTCCTGTGTGCCGGAAAGGTTAGGGAAAGGTTATCTGCTAAGATAATGAGAAAAGGTGGTTGGTGGGTCAAGGGATATTTTGACGCTCATCAGCAGTCACACATCTAACAACAAAGGGGAATCGTTGCTCTAACGACTGGGGAAAGACCCAGGGAGGTTCTGCGAAAGTGATGACCCCCCTCCATTGCCTGTAGACTACTGTAGTTGTGGAGGGACTATGGAAATACAAAAGGCCGAGTGTTTTTAATGTAGCTATTGATTTGGGGTTTCCCATCTTGAGGGGCCTTGAAGAAGTCTCATTTGCATGGTGTAGGGGTTCAGCCTGTTTTAGAAATCCTGTCTGTTCACAGCGTCTCAAACTGGATATAGATATATCTGAAACGCTCAGACTGGTGGTTCCTTGAGAAGCTATCAATGTTACACTTACATCAGGTCTAGTTTTAAGAGACTGCTAAAGATGCCCAGAGCCAAGAGGTAGTAGGCTTTATGCTTCTGTGCACTATTCTCTCTGCCCTGCCCATATGTGTGAAAGGCTTTTGAATGACATGATCAGATACAATTAATTAAATAACACATTAGAGATTTCTTCATTTTTCTGCAACTCTGACTAAACTTGCAGAACAACTTGTGCTGTTCAGTACTGAGTAAGCAATCTAAGCCTAAGAAGAATTGATGTTTGATATGTGAATGTGGAGGGTAACACACTGATCAACCAGGAAAATGAACTTTTCATTAAAAAAATAAGGTTGGAAAAGATCCCTGGAGGTCATCTAATCCAGTATGTGCTTAAAGTGGGGCTACCTTCAAAATTAGATTAAATTGCTTAGGGCCTTCTCAAAAGATAAAAGTCCCAAAGCCTTTCTGCACAACTTGTCCCAGTGTTCAACCACTCTCGCAGTGAGGAACGTTTTTGTTACGTCTGATCAGATAACTGAACTATGTACGGAAGGATCTCTGTTGCACCATAAGCTGAGTCAACCAATTCCAATCACAGGTTGATGCATCTGATCCCACTTTTGCTTAGCCCAGGCACAAACTCCTGCTGATTCTTTGCTTACTCAGTGCACATCTTTGAAGGCTGTGTTGGAATTAGACAGGCTCTTTACCACAAAGACAGTGAGGCACATGCACACAGAGCCCTAGTCCCATGCTGAGAACCTTAGGTGTGCAAATTTACAGGGTTTCTATGGACTCCTGCCTATTTAGCAGGGATTATTCAACAGACTAAGTCCATGAGACCTAATGAGATACATCTAAGGATGCTGAGGTACGTGGCCAATGGCATTACAAAGTCATTCTCTGAAAGGTTTTGGTAACTGGGGAGATTCCTAATTCCCGAAAAAAGACAAATGTCATACCCATCTTCAAGAAGGCCCAGAATAAGGATCCAGGGAATTTTAGCTCAGTTGGCCTAACCTTGGGGATTACAAAGCAGATCTTCTGGAAGGTACATCTAGGAACATGAAGGTGATTGAGAACAGTATGGCTCTCCCAAGGCAAATCATGCCTGACCAATTCAGCTGCCTTCCTTGATAAGACAACTGGCTATGTGGACAGGGAGAAGGGTCGCAGTTGTTGCTTTCCTTGATGTGCATGAAGCCTTTGAAATAATCTCCCAAAGCATCCTTGTAGCCAAACTGGAGAGATACAGACTGAACAAGTGGAC
Organism: Haliaeetus leucocephalus; assembly: GCF_000737465.1. NCBI lineage: Eukaryota > Metazoa > Chordata > Aves > Accipitriformes > Accipitridae > Haliaeetus > Haliaeetus leucocephalus. Next base: position 6,865,435 of record NW_010973052.1, on the reverse strand, counting down.
TATCAAGTGGGTGAAAAAGTGGCTAGGCTACTAGGCTCAAAGGCTTGTGGTCAGTGGTACAAAGTGGTACCAAGAGGCCAATACTTAAGTTCTATTAACAACGTGGATCATAAGACAGAGTGCACTCCCAGCAAGTTCATGGATGATTACAAATTGGGGATAGTGATTGATCCACTGGTGGGTATGACTGTCATCCACAGGGATCTCAGCAGGCTGGAGAAATGGGCTCAGGGAAACCTCATGAAGGTCAGCAAAGGCAAATGCAAAGTCCTGCAGCTTTGCAGAAGACTTGAGGGTAATGGTGGACAACAAGTTGAAGATGAGCCAGCAATGCGCCCTTGTGGTGCAGAAGGCCAACAGCCTGCTAGAGTGAGTCAATAGAAGTCTAGGCAGCAGGTCAAGGAAAGTGATCATTTCTTTCTATTTCAGCACTTTTGAGGTCATCTCTAGACTAGCATCTCCAGTTTGGGGCTCTCAGCACAAGGAATATATTGACGAACTGGAGCAAGTCTAGAAGAGGGCCATAAATATGACCAGGGTGTACAAAGAGGACTGAAGGACCTGGGTTTGAATAGGCTGGAGAAGACTAAGAGGGCATCTAATTTCTGTCTACAACTACTTACTGAGTGTTTGTAAAGAAGCCAGATTCTTCTCAGAGGTGCATAGCAAAAGGATGAGAAGCAATGAGCACAAGTTGCTTCTAGAGAAATTCCTGTTAGGTATTAGGGGAAAAAAATGCACAAGAAAGATGAGAAAACTTTGGAACGGGTAGCACAAAGAGATTACGAATATCCAAGTGAGGGCTGGGTGATGTCCAGAGGTCCCGTCCAAACTAACCTCTTCAGTGATTTTATATATTTTCTTGTATGAAGCAGGAAGCCAGAGATGCCTGTCTCAGGGATTCACAAGACTTGACAGGTTTGTAAGACTTTTCAGTTGTCTACTTTCTGTTTATCACTGTGCACAGTTCAGTGGAGCAAAGTTAGAGCAGGAAGAGGAAGAGCAGGATCTAAAGTATTCCCATTACCCTCCAATTTCATATGTGCTTCACCGCCTGTCTTGTTATTTTACTGCAAAAAAGGAAGAAGTGACAATTTTCTCCCATAGAGCTGAAATTGAAGCTGTTGCCCCTTGCATGAACCCAGGCAGAGCTGGGAAAGGACTGATGTCATCACCCCCATAGAGGAAGAAGAAGCACTCCCTTAATGGGGAGCTCCCACGCGCGGGCACTACGAGCCAGCTCCTCCTAGCTCCCAGGCTAATGGCTTTCAAAATAAGAGCAATCACCTCATCCCAGTTTGCGGTACCTGGCAGGCATCCCACTCAGCATCAGCAGGCTGGTTCGAACTGGAAGAGGTCTAAGTCACTTTAATTCTGCAGGGTTAGGATGGATTTGGCAATACAGTAATTTGTAATTTTTTTGACAAAAAAAAAAGTAGACGTTAATATTTTAAACTGCTTTCTGTTCCTGTAGGCCCTGGGACAGCAAGAGGGAGGCCTAAGGGAGATTAAGTGGAGCAATTTATACTTTTTCCCACATCTCGTCTGTGTGTGTATATGTGGGCACATTGCATTCAGAGTCCCACTAACCAATGGGCAATGAGTTTAAATTAGTATAGCTCAGGCCTCATCTAACTTGCACTGCTTGTGCCTAAGATGTGTTTTTAAATCAATATACTTAAAACAATGCCAGCTCAGAAGCTGGGATAATTCAGGCTTCAGGAGGTCTGTTCCTGCCTGACTCGAGTAAAATGAACCAGGCCTGCTTAAACAAGGCTTTGTATAATTCTCATTAATCATTTAAAACACAATTTGCATCGAAGTCTCCCACTTTTTTAAGTAGACAAGTCATGAAACACCAGCATGTTAGAAAAGAGAGGGCCTGAGGCAAACCCAAAGAACAGGAGGGTGTAAGTGAGAAAATGGCAATCCCTACCTTTCTTATATCATCTGGGGATACAGAGGAGTATATTAGGGTGAGTAAATCAGACTACTCATCCCAGCTTCAACTCCATTAATCTCTGGCATGACTCCAAGACAGAGTTAACAGAGCAAATCCAAGTTACTTCAGCTTCCCAAAGGCCCTCAAAACTCATTCCTGACTACAACCTTGGCTTGGAATCCCCTTTTCTTTCTGACAGCTACATAAAAAGACCTGGAACAGCGGCTTGCTTCCCTTGACACATCGCTTGTCTGTGCAAAAGATCAGCAGGATTTCTTACCTTATCTGCTACTGTGAAACCAATGCCAGCTAGCTGCTTTATTTGAGAATACAAGGGAGTTTTACTAGTAAGAGATAAAATCCTACTGTTTTAACAGGTGGGACTCCAGAGAATTTTCAGGGGACTTGACATCTCCCATGCACCATGACAGACATCTAACTGGGGAGAAGCAGACAAAGTCCATTTTATGGCAATGCTGTTTTACAGCATCCTCCTGGATGTGGTTTGCCCCTCCGGGGGAGTAATTTCCAGGAATTGTCTGAGGCATTCAGCTATGACCTATGGCCAAAAAGAAAGTATAAAAAATATAGTCTCCTGCTTCCCACTCAGAGTCTTCAGTTTCGCTTTAATATCCTCTTTTTCTTCTCTCTGTCAATCTAAGAAACCATTCCCACTCACCAAGAAACCTTTCCAGTTCACTCTAGTTCCCCCAAGAAAACCTACATCCAGGCCTACAGATCTGACACATTGCCTGGCCTCTTTTCCTTTTAACTGCTGAGTCCCCTTCCACTTGCAGATTAGAGCAACTAATCCAAAATAAATCTCTACATCATTGGTTTCTTATTACGGGCTTCATCTGTCCATCTCCAGAAAAGTTTGAGTTCTTGGTTCCTCCATTTAAGACTTCAATTCAAAGATGTATCTATCTCCTGTGTTCTCTTTTTCTGTGCTCCTCTCTCCACTGAAAGCTTTTGTGGGTGGCAAGAACACCTAATGAGTCTTCTTCTACAGGAATAAATATTTCACCTTCTCTGAAATGCCTTAAGCTCTTCTGCTTCTAAACCCTCTTCATGAAAGTGTCTTTGAGCAGGACCATGTATCTATCTACACCAACCGTATTCCCACAAGCCAGGGTCTTACTCCTTCTTGTGTCATGACAGATATGAACAAGCTGTTACAAATACTCCCAAATATTGCTAGATGGAATAATGCAGAAATAGTGCTGGAAAATCTGCTCACAGAAGAACCAGCATTGTGTGAAAAATGGTACTGGTGTTTCCTTCAGTCTCTTTCAAGTACAAGTGAGGATAAGCCCAACCGACTGCAAATAATTAAATCAACAAACCTTGGAAATTTCTGCATGTTGCAGGCAGGACTAGACAAAAGAAGAAAAGATGAAGGGACTCACAGGAGAAGAACTGGTTATTTGCAATCACTTGGGAAGATCCTGTCCCTGTTGAATGTGCAAACAGCCCTTCCAATGGTTTAAAGAAAAGTCAGCACCAGACCAGGATGCCGCCAATAAGCAGCTTGCATCCCTTTGTGCATTTGAGCAATTCTGCTGACCGCTGAGCCTCACAGGGCCTGGGAGCAATGCTGGTTATAGCCCCAGCTTTGCTGCTATCATTTCTCTTTGGCGCTAGAAGAGTTATGTTAACCACTCCAGGGCAGAACGTATCTGTCCTCAGATTACTGTGGAGTTAGCATCCATGGAAAGGAAAGACGCTGGTTTACCTTTTCGTCTGTGCATGTAATAACAAGGATAACAATTGAGGCACAATGCCAGGATCAGCTAATGACCACCTGGCTCATGGAAACTGAAAGCCTTGCATAACTGTTAAAACGTCATCATTGTTTTAGCTAAATTACAGAAAATTAATGGAACTCTCTAAATTACCTTAATAATCTCAAGCACATGATCCATTTTCTCTCCTGAACAACACTTCTGCAGTGAACAGCTAAATTCCTAAAAACAATGGAGACTCACTTTTCAACTTAGATTGCTGTGCTTTTGTTTATATTTTTAAATGCTTATGTGTAAACTCTAAAATTTATCACACATCTGAGTATTGTATAATAAACACTCTTGTGATCTTAATCACCTTTCCTCATGACAAGGTGAAGGTTAAATTTGCATTTTCCTAACAGTACTTACCCTGAATATCATCATTGAATGTACAGTATCTGTTGCGGTATTTATTGAGGAGACGAAAAGCGTTAGCATTGGCAAAATCTTCAAACTGGATCAGACAATTCATGCCGTACCTGCAAGTTAAAGGGTAATTAAAAATGGATAAAAATATTTCCACAACATAGGATGATATATACATCTTTTACCAGGACAATGTAGCTAGATAACTCTCATGCAGAGACAAAAGTATCGTAAGAGAAATGAATCACAGTAACAGCAAACAGGATCACACCCTTCTCAAGGTCCATACACTCAGAAATGTGGAGTCACCAAGAATAAACTGTATTCATAATTCAAGGGGCTTCTTAATATGTATACCTATATATCTGTATATATATCTATATCTATATATATCTATATGCATCTTTGGACTATTGGCATGACAATTTTTCAGTGGTGTATTTACCGATGAGCTTCTCAAAGCGAAGGAGATGCTCTTTTGCAATGGATATTGCAACTGCCATGTTGCAATACAGCAAATCTGACTGCAAAGGGAACATCAGTTAAAGGGACACCACCAAGCGCCGCCTTCAACTGTAGGTGACCAAGAGACGAGAAAAAACCTGCTTGCAGGACCACATGGACTGAATGCTTTACAGTGTGGTTTCGTAGCCACGTTTCTGTGCTTTGGAAATGTTTCTCTCCACTGAGTTGCTTTGCAGGAAACCAGCACACAATGACAGCTAGTGACCCGTAGAGTCAAAAGGCAGGAAATAATTGCAAACTTTCACAAATTGTCCAGTAATATCAGGGCAAGTGTGCAGTTTCTAAAAACTGGCTAATATTCAGACTGCTCCATATCTATAAACTTTCAGCACTTTGTATGACTCTAGGCTGCATTAAAGCTTTGCAAATAAAATCTAAAAGGGCCCTAAGTACTCTTTTCTCTCACATAAATGTGATAGGGCACTGGGAGAAGCTCAGGGAATGTGTAATGCAACTATTAGCAACCTCTGGGCTGCAGGCAGGTGAGAGGGCTCTAAATAGCTGCACTGCGTGAGAGACCTGAGCCTCTCTGGGACCGTAAGCAGTGCCGAGGCAGCATCACCTTACATATCTCCCATTCAGACTTCCCTCCTTTGCCACTGAAATCTGAGGTAGGGGACACTCCTGCTTTAAACTAGAAATCGATACTGGATAAAACATGCTCCATTTGAGAACTGTGGCTCCTGTCATGAAAAGTTCTTTTCATGGCACTCGCAGTGCGGGCGGTCAGGCTCTCCTGGAAGGGCCTTGAATTTTTTATTATTATGATTTTCCAGTTCAAGTACATCTGTCAGCAAGGAGACAATGATAAGCACATGCATTGTGCTCCTTTATTTGTCCATCATGAGAAACTCTTGCTTCGTAAGCCCCCTGATCTCAAAAAGAGAAAAGGGCTGGCTCTTATGCTTGCTTCACATTCTCTGTGCTTGCTTTTAGAAAAGGACCACAATGGGGACAGACTTTTTAGTAGGGCCTGTAGCGATAGGACAAGGGGTAATGGTTTTAAACTATAAGAGGGTGGATTCAGACTAGATATAAAGAAGAAATTTTTTACGATGAGGGTGGTGAAACACTGGAGCAAGTTGCCCAGAGAGGTGGTCGATGCCCCATCCCCAGAAACATCAAGGTCAGGCTGGACGGGGCTCTGAGCAACCTGATCTGGTTGAAGATGTCCTTGCTCATGGCAGGGAAAAGAGAATACAGTGCAGAGGGGTTAAAAATTGCTTTTAACATTAGTCTATATTTATTGTGTGCCATCTGATAGCTCCTACTTTATGAAGTATACTTACTCCCCACTCTGCAACGTCAGAGTCCAGTAAGCCCTCTCTAGGTAGGCAGATGCAAGCATGACTGGCCATACTGGCCAGAAAGGCAGCAACTTCTTGTTTACTGTCCTGAAAGGAGCCACAAAAGAGCCCTGTGCAACATCCCTGCTGTATTTGCACCACAACTGTCACCCTGGGTATGGAGGTTTAGGCATGGATTTTCCAGAGGGCCAACAGGCTTTGAAATTCAGCAGGATCTAGATGCTCAGGTAGAGAAATGCCAGCTTGCCATACTTCAAGGGGAAAAAAAGCCCTAGAAAAGGGACTGGACAACTGCTCCCATTGGTTTTATGACTTTGGACAGGACAAATTCTTTCCCGCACCCTGTATGACAGGCCACATTCAACAGCAACTGGAGCCTATTGAATTTTCGCATTTCTTTTTATAAGATGCTCTTAAATTGTCCTCACTGTGCTGCTAACTGCAGTTTACACCAAGTATTTGAGGGACAGACTGCTTATGCACTTTAAGCCTCTCCACTGCAGATTCTGGCAGCTATCAGGGAGATATCCAGTATCAAAATTTCTTCTGAAATGCTGAGCAACACTCTGAAAAGCAATAGATGAAGATTCCCAAGTCTCTTTCTCTCTGTAAAGTCTAGGAAGTCAAAATGAACACTGTGGATATCCAAGGAATTTGTCAAAATAAACAGTACAGAAAGTGCCTGTGAAAATCAGTTTTCTAATGGACGATCCTCTTATTCATCGTTTGAATGTGTAAGGAAAACGTGGTTAAGAGGGAGATGACACACCATCCAGAACATCTGCTAACATCTCACAGCAAAGAATTAGCAAATCTTTAAGCAACTTCAGTTGCTATAGAAACTATTTCTCTAACACCAGTCTTATTATTTATTTGTATCACTGAGGAAGTAACATTACTGATTTGCTTAATAAAATCAATGATCTCAGCCAGCATTAATGTATGTGTGACCAGCTCTCCAAAGAGCATAAGGGTAGGTGGGTGGGTTTCCCTGACTACAGACTCAAACTTGCAAACGTATTAACCTGAACATTTTTTTTTCTCTTTTGAGCACAAAATTCTTTCCTCACTTCACATTCGTGGTCTGCAGCATGAGAGAGTGCACAGTTACTTCTATTTATTTTTGTCTTTGATAATTTCTTATTAAGCAGAGCACAAGGAAAGTATGGTGGCCCATAAACACTTCATTTCTCTTCCTGTCCCTCAGTATGACAGGACAGTGCTGGAATGCAAACTCTTTTCACTAAGCTATCTTTTTGAAGATTGTTTTCTTTTTCTCTGCAATATGTCTACTGAGCTTTTTAAAGTATAAACCACATTTCTGAGCCTATGTGAGGCTTTGCGTAATGTGAGAACTGAAGTTTTCATTAATGAAGACCACAAATTGGTCATGGCAAGACCCTAAGACCGGATGCTTTAAATGAAAGAACCAAATATTTCAGACTTACAGTTAAGGATGGGAATCTTGGGATGATGATCCTACTCCTCAAGGACTACCTACTTTACTGGGGTTTTGAGAGGACTTTAAAGAACTTGAGCTGCTCAAAGTCACTGAAATTAAACACAAATTAGGCAGCTGACTTACTGAGCTATCTTAGAAATCCACCAGTTAATGCTTACTGCTCTTTCCTAATGGTACTTTGGTGGCTGTGTGCAATGCTCCATCTTAGGATGACCTGAGCAGCGTAAGGATAAACTTAGCAAGGAGTATGAACAAAACAGCAGCTGGGGCCATTTGCAGTAACATCCTTGTGAGTATCAACATGATTAGTCAGTTCTACTGTCCTTTCCTCCACAGCACAGTAACTCAAGATTTGTATAACCTGTTTCATCCCAAAGGAATTCAGAATGCTCTACAAAGAGTGTTTGGGTAGCGTCCAAAAGTAGAACGTAGCCAACCTGGGACTTGAGCACAGAAGTGCTTTAATATGCAGCAATGCTAAAAAAAACCCAGCTCGGGAGAGATGGTGGAGAATACTTGTTACTGCAAAGGGAAAGGGTGGCTTGAGAGCTGCTACTTGTACTGAAATTCAGCCAACAAAATGCGGCACAGAATGGAATTTCTTCCACTACCTTTACATACCAAAAGGCTGGCTGTGTAACACCCAGCTAGACAAGCTGCGCTCTCAGACAACACAGAGAAAGAGGCACGTCCAATAGCAACTTCTTTGAACTAGTCTAAGTAGAAAATGGAAGTAGATAACATCTCATGAGATGCCTCTTTCTCCACAGTCTCTGTGAAGACAGACTAAGATGACCAACTTATATTTAGATGTCTAACTTTAGACACCTAAATTAGAAGAGATAATCTAATGTTATCTAATTATCACAGCTGGTTAGGAAGATCTTAAATATATGTCATGCACCCTAGGTCACCGGCTTATCACCCTTTCAACTGCAATGCTTTGTTGTCCTTCAAAGCCTGTAATTTCTTTGTTGATCTTCTCTATAGAAATTGCCCTGCTCTGTCCCTTTTGTATGGTAGCCAAGTGCTCCCCTATCAGGGTACATGGAAATACTTGAGGATGGAATGAACTATACGGGCCAGTCTCCCCCCATCATAACATTTTTTAAATGAAAACTGGATTTTGACAAAACTGATTTTGCAAAATTGTTGTGCTTCATTGGAAACACTGTAGTTCCCATGAAGAAACCAAACTTAATGATTTCTTTTTGAAAGAATCATTTTAGTGAGGTATGCTTTTGTCTAACCAGCTAAGAAATTTTGCTCTGTTTAACTTACGACATCCGACATGAATGCAGTCCCAGTTAGTACAGACATGCTTGCTGTCTATAGGTGCAGAATGTCTCTTTTTAGAAAAAATGATTGTAAAGTGAGTATTTGAACAAGGATTTCTGAAGTCAGCCTGCCTCGCTTGTTGCCAGTTCTCATAGATTCTTCCATGCTTCTCCCGATCCATGTGACTCATCTAACTTTCAGCTCCAAGCCTGAAGGAGAGTTTGAAGCCAAGAGCCAAGAGCAGCAGGTCACATCAGGACTGAATGTTTTCCAGTCCAGGAAAGGCACAGCCAGCTAAGGTTGGCTCCCTGCAGTAATCTCATCCTGATATTGTCAATGACATCTTCCCTAGAACACTCTATCATCTCGGCATGTGGGACATTAGTAGTTAAACACCCAGGATCTAACTGCCTTTATCTAAAAGGAAAGCTCAGATGTAGACTATCAGGATTTCAGGTCGACAAGGTACATTGAAACAGAGCAAGTGCCGATCTCCAGTTTGGTTTCTTCCATTCCCCAGTTCTTCCCCCCCTTTCAAAAACGGAAGGTTTTGGGTTTTGACCCAAAAAATGGAGCTTTCCCCTTAGCATAAGTAATTCTTATATTTGCAGGCTGTGGAAAAGGATATTTGGACAGTTCATTTCTGTATCTCTCTGACAGAGGTGGTTTTGAAAGAATTCAGATATGCTGGATAGAAAGGGAGGGGCTAAAACAACAAAGTCTTTTATGGTCACTAAATATTATCCAGGGTAATGTCTTAACACCCACCCCTCAACCACTACAACAGATTCACACTTTTCAGCAAAAATGATACCTTTTGGAGTTACAAGCCAAACTCTGCTGTACTGGTTTATTGTATGGCAGGTTAATGTCAGGTGCAAACTCTGATATCCTTTGCTGAAGGCTCTGTGTGTTTTCTTCAGATAAAACATTGAATTTAATTTCTCTCTAAAAACAGTTCCTCTCTTCTGTCTTGTAACTGGTGACACTACAATAGTCATTATTTAATACCATCACCATGTCTCCTGGTTCACTGTTGGCTGCCAGACCACCATCTGGGGACCCTGTTCTCTACCATCTCTGGAATTAATTTAGCCATTTTATAGAGTTGGAAACAAAAAGATGTACTTTGTCAGTTCTTCCTCATCAAAAAAATCACTAGTCTTTCATGGTAAAGACTATATTGCTGTCTCATTAGTTTGCATATTTTGGGGTTTTGTGCCACAAATAATTATGACCCAAATTATGGCTTTCTCTCCCATACCTTGCAAAAACCTTCCTGTAAAAATGGCCTTACTGGGAAATGCTTTATAGAATGGTCCCATACACTCATTTTTGTCTGATCTCCAGACCTTGCATAGCAAATTCTGCACAAACAGGATTTTTAATGAAATAATATGCTATTGATCAAAATAATAGTATAAGACTGTCACCCTAATGAAGGGTGCCTCTAGAAGATAAACACATACAATATTACAAGTCTGTTGTAAAGATTACCACCCAAAAGTATTTATTAAGAAATTATTCCATTTCCTGGAAAACAAACAAGTGTAGGATTCACGCTCTGTTTATCACTGTACTGTTGTTCCAGCACTGTTACTATCAAACTAGAGCTACGCTAAATCTCTGGGCTGTGCTAACAGGAAAGATGCTGTTCTTAGAGTCTGTATCCCCTATAGAGGATGATGCACATCTCTCTTGGATGAGCATGAAGTGTGGAACAAAGGAGCGTAAATCCCAGAAGAGGGAGGCAGATGTTTTCCTGATGACATTGCTTTTAGCTTCGTTATTTAGGAGACTTCTCAATTGCCTGAACAATCTCATTATGCAACTTGGTTCTTTCATCCTCATTTGTATGTACCTCTTTGAGTTCATCCAGCCTCATTAGGAGCCACGAGGTCAGAGAGGAAAAAATTCATGAGGCAGCAGTTACCATTTGAGAAGCATCTGACCAAAACTGCACAAGTCAGAACTTCAAGGGTGGCCTGAGGACCTGTGCAGTGCCTTTGCTGATCAGTATCAAAAGGGCATTTTTTTTCACCATGAGCAGGGAGTATAAAAAACTCCTACATGCATGCAAAAAATTGTATTTGCAAGAAGGTCCAGTTCCTTTATGGAAAGAATCACAAGAAGGAGGTTCCAATCCTTGTCTGAATTGACAATTTGTAGCACTGCTTTCAGTCATTCATGATATAAGAATCTGCTTTGATGCACTGCAACTCCTACTCATAGTCTTAGATAAAACCACGCAGAGAACCACCAAATTGTCCTTGCCCCTGTCCTTGAGTTCTTCTTACTGCTGCTTGATACACTGGCAAGCAAAGTTCTGATTTCCAAGAAAAATGAAATTTTCCTTAAAGGAGCCCGTCATCAGAAAAAAATGACGCTTGGCAAATAATCAGCATTTAGGATTGGAAAAACAAAGTCCATTCTAGGAAGCTAAACAACACTAGCACCTGCGTCTGGCCAGTGACCCAAGGCCATTGTTACTGTTAAATTGTTAGCGTGATCCTTGGCAGGCTTCTGGTCAGACCAGCAGTACTCTGCCATACAATTCCTGGCCACAGTTTAAGGGTCAGTTTGGTCAGGCACCTCCTCAAGAGGCCAGCTGAGAGCTGCCCTGAGGAGAAGGACTTGGGGATACTGGTGGATGAAAAACTGAATATGAGCTGGCAACGTGCACTCGCAGCCCAGAAAGCCAACTGTAACCTGGGCTGCAGGTCGAGGGAGGGGATTCTGCCCCTGTACTCTGCTCTGATGAGACCCTCACCTGGAGTACTGCGTTCAGCTCTGGGGCACCCAAATTAAGAAGGACATGGACCTACATGAGCAGGTCCAGAGCAGGGCCATGAAGATGATCAGGGGGCTGGAGCACCTCTCCTATGGGGACAGGCTGAGAGAGTTAGGATTGTTCAGCCTGGAGAAGAGAAGGCTCCAGGGAGACCTTATAGCAGCCTGCCAGTACCTAAAGGGGGCTACAGGAAAGATGGGGACGGACTCTTTATCAGGGAGTGTAGTGACAGGATGAGGGGTAATGGCTTTAAACTGTAGATTTAGATGTGATATTAGGAAGAAATTCTTTACTGTGCGGGTGGTGAGGCACTGGAACAGGTTGCCCAGAGAAGTTGTGGCTGCCCCATCCCTGGCAGTGTTCAAGGCCAGGTTGGATGGGGCTTTGAGCAACCTGCTCTAGTGGAAGGTGTCCCTGCCCATGGCACGGGGGTTGAACTAGATGATCTTTAAGGTCCCTTCCAACCCAAACTATTCTGTGATTTTACGATTCAGAGAGAGAAAAGGCAAGTCGTTCCCATAGTCTTTGCAAACTGAGTTTTCACAAACAAGAGTGGAAGAAAACTAGGCTGTTGTCTCATCTGACACCAAGGTTGACTCAAGGCACAGAACAAGATACGTTTTCATCTACATTAGAAATAGAGACAGCACCAGCAATCTTAAATAAGCAAACACTGGTGCCAAGCTAAGAAGAGGGTTAGATGGAAAAAAGTACCTTTGTTCACCCCATGCTATTGGAGATCCAGTTCCTTCCCACCTCTGAGTCTGCTGATAGCCCAGGTGGCAGCTCTGGTGTGGTTGTTGGGCTCTTTGCAATGGGCAGGGTTACAAAAAAGCATAAGCATGTCCTAGAAGACCAAGGCTTTTGTATTGCCATTCATGTCTCAGAAATCTCACGTTGGGATTGCAGTGCTTGCATGTTTGTATATGTTTGTGGCCAAGAAGAGGAAACCCAGACAGGTAAAGAGATAACAGCAAGACAAGTTTACTACTTGGAGGCATGGGGCCAGGCAAGTGCACCGTTGTTTACAGGGAGAGCTTACAACATTTGTGTGCTTACAGGCTGCAGACAGACGTTACACTTAACATCAGAAAAAGCCTTTAATTCCAGAGAGCTAAGAGGAAGGCAAGTTTTCCCTTTAAAAACCGACAATGAAAACTAAAATTTTGATAAATTAAAGTAAAAGTTGACATTCTGGTTCTGAATTCACTGAAAAAAACCTTCAAACCCTCACTCAGCACTGTGATGTGATTTAATAGCACTATTTATATCACTCATTAAATAGTTCTAACAGTGTAAAAAGGAGAGATGAAGAGATAAGTTAGAAAACAGGATCATATCTTACTTCATTTTGAAATAGAAATGTAATAAGTAAGGTTCATTGATTGCCAGGTTAATCATAGCGCGTTGAAAGTTGGACCCAAGGATCCACATTAGAAGTCATGACTGTTACAGCAGATGTAGCTGTTATGATGGTTGTCATGACTGAGACAAAAATGCAACTGCTTTTATGCTAGAATATGTGTTTAGAGCCAACGGGTGGTAGTTTTGCAAAAACTTGTAGCCTTTTGTATTGTAGCCAATACAAAATCTAGAACTCTGGGTCCTGGGTTTAGAAATCCTATGCCAGGGAGCTGCATCATGAACCCAACAGGACCCACTCCCTGCCTCGCCATCACCTTAGGCTGCAGACTCTTTCTAACGCTGAGTAGGAGTCTCACTAGGTTTCTGCCAACATAAATACAGCCACCATGCTCTGAGGCATACAGCCTGCTGTGGATTCACTGAGTGCTAAGTCAATGAAAGTGACCTTTGAAGCAAAAAGATAGCAGGAAATCCCTGAATCTTGCATGACTGAAAGCTGGGGGGTATGCCAAGAATTGCATGCTGGCTGTTCTCAGTCATATGCCAGTGCATCTACTATGAGCTACTGTTAGAGACAGAATACGGGGCAAGATCACACCAAGATCAATCACAAAGTTCTTGGAAAAGATCCTGAAAAATCATAGTCAACCTTCATTATAGTCCTTACAGCAGAAAAAAAAATCCCAACTCTTTGCGCACATATCTCATGATTTCCTAAAACCAGCAGTAATGGCTGCTATGGCCATTCCTGTGTTTTTATGCAAAATGACATCATCCTCCCTGCAGTGTGTCTGAGGAAAGACTGCAGCTGGAGGTACAAGGCTTCTTAAGAGCATGGCATAAGCAGGAGATGCAACTATATTAGTGCTGACCCACAGATGTAGCCTTGAGCTACCCTCTGATAGACAACAAGGAATGGAGCCACACCACCTGCCATCCGCACGAACTGATCTTCTCCAGCTACATCTTTCTACACCAGCTGTGGTTTAGGTGGAAAGTACAGACAGAAAGCCTATGGCAGAGGGCTTTTCAACATCCGTAACCGCGTTATCCCAAAGGATTTGAAGGCAAGGTAATAAAAGTCCATTACCACAGTGATCCTGTAGCAGCACATCTGGAGCTCAATCATTCCTCAGTAGCAGAAAATCAAGCTAATAAAACCTAAATATTGTTCTTCAGATATCACCCAGTGGCTAAAAGCAGATCACAGGAGCTGGCTGATAAGCTCATCCCACATCAAGCCGGGATAACGGGCAGCCGGGTGGCTCTTCCCATTACCATCACTTTTCCCTTCTGGATGGTGTCAGAGTCCCTCTGGCCATGGTAACTGGGGTAGACAGGCAAGGAGAATATCCACCTTGTATTCCCATGAAGGCTGGCGTCAGTCTATACCATCAGCCCTGCCAGGGCACTGGTGATGCTGTGCAGGTCTCCTAACAGACACGTAGATGCTGAGGAGGGACTTTGGGTGTTAGCAGTATTATGCCAGGGCTTTGTGGAGGCCAGTGGTGCCTAGAGACTTAAGTCTGGTCTTTCATGTTCAATTAGCCAAGTTAACTACAGCATCTGAAGAAATAATATGAGGGCATCTGTACTGGTGATTTTGTTTCCAAAAGGTGCTGGCGAATTTGTGATCCACGGCCCTGGAGAACTGCTGGAACAGAGGCAGCTTGTTTTCAAACAGGCTCTGCTTGTTGGAGAGCACATGGGACCTGACTTGCTATGTTTGTGGGTAAAAGTACTGGGAAGGGATTAGGCAAAGAGGAAAAACAAACTCAGCAGAGCTAATTTCCTTCTTTTCCCATTTTGAGAAACTGAGTGCTTGATCTCTTGATATCTTCTGTGCTCTGCCATATGGCACAGGCTGATAGAAAGCTTCTGTTACCCTGGTCACCCTGTTAATAAGCACTGATGGGAAAGGAAAGGGGAGTGAAGTTATGACAGCTTAATGAGGCTTCTGCGACACGGTTACTGTAGCTGCTGGGCCGAAGCCCTTCAGAGCCCAGAGAACATGCCCCAGCACAACGCATCTCCCATGTAGTTTTGATTTCAACCTTAATTTGTTCATACAGGCAAGCCCCAGAAATTCTGCGGGTTAGTGCATTTATGATCCTTGGACACTCTGGGTAAATGTTTATTCCAGCCTACAAAAATGTACCAGTTCAAGAATAAGACTGACTTGCCCTTTGCCGTGGTAACCGAGGAGAGGGAGAACTGAAGCAGTGTATTTTCCCATACAAAGCATATTACTCATTGTGAGAAAACAGCAATTTGTCAGCCTGCTTCATTCAGTCATAGGCTAGGCTCAACAGGCCAAATTCTGCATGTAGTTGCCTCCCAAGAGGAGCAAAATGCATAGCTTGGAGCTCTTTTTAACAAGAGCTCAGTCATTTCATGTGTTTTAGGTGAAAGAGTAATGAATGGAGGTTTAGGCAGCAGGAAAATGCAGAAATTTATCCAGCTGTTTCAGAAAGGGCTTTTCTTTCTAAAATTGCCCAGAAGTCACACTTTATTTCAGAATACTGTAAGTGCTAACTCCGAAGCCTCTGACACACTCCTTGTTTCATTACTAGGTGGCTATTATGAGACCAGAAGCCCTTTCTGCCGACTGTAGGGGTCTCCAGCTATAGAAATTTCACATCTGTTTGATATTATTATTCCATTAGAAGAGTAAATCTTCACTCCCCTGGCTTTCTTGTGGGCTCTGACACATTCCACTTTGGTGACAAATGTCCCTTGAGCCAGCAGTGATTTGACAGGGTGGGAGGTACTCCTGCAGAAGAACTGACAAATGGTTTCCATGAGAAGCTGAAGTACCCTCAGGAAGCAGACAGAATTTCTGCATGAACATCAAGCTGAAAAGGAAACCCCCAAATTGCAAGAGACTTGTGGCAACCCAAAAGGTTCCTCCCCAAATAACTGAATTTGCATGGGACATTATAGACTTGCATAAGAAACCACAGCAGACTGAAGATCGCAGCAGTTCCTACTCACAGGTTTCCTCACACATGGAAGCAGGCTACAATAATACAGCATTTTCTTGACCTTCTGAACAGTTTCTGCTTCCTTTCGTAACAGAAGCAAGAGCTCCTACTGGGTTGCATCCAGTCATTCCAGTGGAAATTTGAGACCAAATGAATCTGTTTCATATAAGTTTGCCAAACCCAGGCTGATAGCAGGATTATTCACCAGCCCAGAGCTCACAGAGGATCACACTCCAACAATGCTTTAAAGCATGCTGGTGGTCAGGATGATAATATAGGGTAATGGCTCCTTTCACTCAAGGACCTCCATATACTTTACAGATGTGAATGGAGGAGTGCAAAGTGGAATTTCCCAGCCCCACTTTGCAGAGAACATCTTGGGGGCTTATTGCATTCAGGCAATTCATCTGGGGTAAGAGAAATAGAAAGGCTGAGACAGGGGCCCCAGGAACTTGATTCCCGGTACTTGGATGAAAGCATTAGACATGACATCACCTCCTCCCAAGATAAAAGTTCATTGTTTCATGGCTGAGTGTCTTCTCCCTGCAATGTGGAGATTAGCTCATGTAAACTAAACACAGGAAAATAACAGCGAATCCTTCCTTTCCAGCAGCAAGCACAGAAAAGGCAAATTGTTTTTCTGGCCCTGTCACTGACATCGCAGGAGTAGTAGGTGCAATGAGCTTTACATTTAACACCACAAGCATAAATCTCAGAGCCAAATTTATGATGGCTGAGACCATCATCTGGGTTCTCATTCTGTTGTTCCCATTCTATCATCAACACCAAGACTCCAATACCCCTGTGGTCTCCTGGCCAGAAGGAAGTGGGACAGTTTCCTTGAAGGATTAATTAGTGACTACAATCAAAACAAAAGAAAAACCCACAAATCAACCCTGACAGCTCTCAAATCTTTTCTACTTGTACAGCCTCTTGTGATTTCCTAGCTGTGTTTTACAAGCTTTCTAGCTTCCAAAAATGTCTTCCCCCTAGATAACCCACAAGTGTCTAACATAATACTACACTGTTATCAACTGACATTTCAGTCAAGCTTTCTTATCAAATATAAAGAAGGACAAACAAGAGCACAAACAGAAAATTCTCTTCTCTGCAGTCACCCTTAGGTATTTTTAATCCAACAGGCAAGGCAGTGTTATTGTGTTCATATTCACAGATATAGGGGCTATAGGACTGGCTGATAGCAAGTATCTTTACACAGTGAGTGGGCAATCACAGCTGGGTGGGTTGATGTACTGGCTGGCTGTCATACAGGATATGTCTACACCATGATGCTGAACAGCAAAGGAGAGACTCCTGTCCTAACAGCAGCATTGCATGTGCACGGAGTGCAGCACAACACTGCACAGAGCCACCGCATCAACAGATGCTGAAATTCTCCATGACGCACTCACCCCTCTCAAAACTCGGTTCATCAGCTGTGACTGAATGGTCCTCAGCATTTCAGCCCCTATTTCCTACATCCCTCCACCCACAGCCAGCTGGGCGGTCAGGCCGTACGTAAAGATATGCTCCTCAGTGGGCAGGTAGGTGTTGTCATTAGACACTGGACGTGATGCCTCCCACCTCAAGGCAGACAGGATGAACGGCGAGCTGATGACACACGTACCACCCACTCCCTTCCACTTATGCAGGAACACACACACACACAGAGCTGGCTGGAGACACAGAAAGAGGGATGATCAAACATTGCTCCTTCAGCTGTGAAGAAAAGACCCTACAACATACAGACAGGCAGCAGCCTATTAATCAGGCACAGACCGCAGCTCTCTTCCACTCCTTATCAATATCATCTGCTGCTTTAGGAAAGGCAGAAAAAGCTGCTTAGGAGCTTGGGGCTTTCCAAATATTATTATTTTTTTCCTTAACAGTTGTTCTCACTTTCCTTCTTATGGTAACCTCTCCAGATAGTCAAGGAGATTTTAATATATTTCTTTTTTTTAGAAAGAGGAACTCAATGCAGTGCAAGAGATGCACATAGAGCACTGAGGTTGTGTTTCTGCTCTTCCCATATCAAACTCCCTGGTACATCAGAGACCTTCTATCCCAGCTAGTAAGTAAGAATAGAAATATGCACTTTGTCTGTCCCACCGTTAAAAAGACAATGCTTATAAACCTGGCCTTCTCACTTTGCACTTAAAGCCAGCAGGGAAGCTCCTATTTTTAACAAAGCGATAGACAGGCAGTCTGCAGACTCACATGGACATCAGCATTTAACATGCCATTTCCATTTAGATGATTTCCTTCACAATGGTGAAAGTAGAAACTTCCTTTACAAAATGTAAACAAACCAAAGTTTAGATTCTGCCTATGCTGAATGAGGCTCATAAATGCATGATGGAGGCCAGATACAGCCCACAGGGCATACGTTTGACACCTCTGGTCTATATGGACAGGAAATGGTTATAAATAGTCAGTCCCATTTCAGTTCTCTGAAGACAAATATTTTTGACACAGAGTGCTCAAGTACAAAGAGTCATTTGTAGACCACCCAGGAGACTTGCATTTAAATGACCTTTCTTTGCTTGGACGATCAATTATATTAACATTTATTTCATGAGTTGCAACATTTGTTCTTAAATGGAAGCAGCCCAGAGGAGCCATGTATATAATCCCACTTACTTGTTGGTAACTGCCTGCATAAACTCATCAATCAGTTCGTCGTACTGTTTCCCACGAACTCTCTTGTGTTTCAGTCCAATATAGAGTGGATCACTCAGAAGAGCCTAGGACACAAAGCAATTCTGTTGACATCTTCTCTTCCATGGATGGACAGAGATTTATGTCCCAGCCTACCCAAAAAGTTTGTCTGTTGTGGTCATATTAATTTTACTCACTATGCAGTGAAGGCCAGCTCACACAGCTCTTCCCGAGCAGAAAGTGTTTCATTAAGAAGCTACGGACTATATTTTTGTGTAAATAAAGTTGGAGGGATGTAATGCTTCTTGACTACTGTAGGAAATGGAGCTCTGCATCCCCAGAACAGCTCTACACAAGGCTCCCTGCCAAGGTGCCTCACTCCTAGTGAATAAAACTGACCTTGCGTTGGAGTGTTTACTGTTCATTCAGTTCTTAATTTTGCACTGAGGTTACCAGGAAAGCTGTTGACCATTGCTTTGAGCAATGAAGATCGCCTGAAGTAGCTTGAAATGACGTGTCATATAGGCTTTTAGGTGACAGCCCAGAGTTGACCAGAACTAGCGATGAGATGCCAAAATGTTCCCAAACCCTGCACCTACCTAGCATTCACCTCAGTTATCTGCAGGTGTCAAGGCAAGGTATTTTCATACAACAGATTAGTTTATTTTTTGGCTCCTCTAGGAATATAAAAACAGGCCATTCCTCCAACCAATCCAGCAGGTGTTAAGTCAAGACCCCTAAGCCACCTAAAAAGGACTAAGTCAGCATGGAAATAGCATATATTTTAGGAAAAATTACAGGACAAACAGTGGCAGGAGACAGGTGGGCCAACACCTCTGTGAGTCACTGCAAAGCAGCTCTACTTCCCTTCCAGCTTCAGGAACTGAATCATCCACACGAGAAGGGGACAAGCCATCTCAAACCTATTGTCCTGCAGCCATAGGGGCCCTAAATATTGGCAGGCATGCTAAAATTAGATCTGTTTTTACAGCCACAGCTGTTTTCCCTTAGAAGGAAAGATGAAAGAGGTTTTCCTCTAAGTTTGATACATTAACTCTTCAGGGCCATGAAACAGAAAGCAGACCCATTTGCGTTACTTCACTGATTGCTCCTTTAGCACCATGGCTCTGGGGCTGGTTCATGGAGTATAAAATTCTCCCATAGGCAAGCTGAGAAATGCCAAGCTCTGAAAAAAGACTAATTTGCTGAAAGAATATACAAAATATTATGGACTGTCAGAAAGAGAAGCTGGGAGTTGATGCTAAAAATATAGTATGACTGCTGTATTTACTCCACTCTACCTGAGGTGCCTGTGTTAGCAACACAGTGCCCTTAGGCTCACCATATATTAACAGGCAGAGATGAACTGGATGAACGCCTACAGGGGGTGTCTTTCTGCATTGATAAGAGTTTAGTCGTGGGGCAGGATGCTTGTATGACGTGCTTAGGATTGGGTTAAGCTGGGTTTATGCACATGAGAAAGCCATTAAATAAATAAAAAAATTATTGATATTGTAAAGAAATATATTGTTTATATGGCTGGAAAACAGGAAGTTCTACATCTTAATCCCAGCTGTGGAAACAAGCTTCACAGAGTTGCTCCTGGACACATATGCTACACTTGATCTTGGGCAGAACAAAAGTCCCCAAGACTGACTCTGGGAGTCCCTTTCTCTGACACCATCTGACCCTTGGAGATGCCCAAAAATCACTGGTGCCACTTTGGATTTTAGAGTCCCCCTGGATGCTCAGATAGAAAGAGCAGCTTCCCATGGGAAGGGAAGCACTTAGACGCAGGTCCCTCTGGAGGGGGAGCTCCAGCTGGGGGCTCGAAGCATGCTGACACTTGGTGGTGTGCAGACCAGCATGGAGGAGAAGGAAGAGATGAAGGAGCCAAAGTCAACTACAATGCTCTGTTGACTGGAAACTCCACAAAGTGAGAGACTGAAACTTAATTCCTGCTTTAGCCTCAGAGGGCCTGAAGTCAGAGATCCCACTTTTCAGGAAAGACTGCGGATCAGGCTGAGATGAGCACACCCTGTATTCCACAAGTCCATGACAGGCCACTATGCTAAAGGGATAAAATAATCCTGGAACTAGAGACCAAACAGTTAATTGAGAATCTCATCCCAGATGTCATCTGTGGCCACTGATTTTGTTTTCTTTCATTCTTTTCCAAGTGTCCAGTGTGAGACACTTGGGTCTGGAGCGAAAGAGCTGCAGAAAATCTAGCCTTCCAGTGAGCGTAGGCATGTCTGAAAGCATCGGCACTCGTTTGTCTTCATACACAAACTCAAAGCTCTTATACCCCAGATTTGTTATTTCTCTCAAGAAACATGTGTTTGGTTTACTTGGGGTCAAGTGAGGCACAAGTACATTTTACAAAAATGGACAAACCCAGGCCCTCACAGATAACTATAGGATATTCATTTTAAAAAAGACATCCTCACAGATGTCCATTCTGGCATTGCTAAAATGTTGCACTTCGGCCTTTCTGAGCCAGAGTCATAAGGCAAAAATCTGCAAACAGATGCAGTCCTCTTGTCTGGTTATCATGTGCAGTAAAGTGTGCAATCTGACAAAACACTGGAATTAATCATTCCCAAAACACCCACCAGGGATTCTCCATTTTCTGGAATACAGTCACCTCCACGCAGACACGAGTATCTGCCTGTTTTCTCACAATTACCAGAGGAAGAATAAATCTAGGACTTCCTGTACAAAATCTTTCAACTCACCTTGTCATCCTGCAAGTTCGAGCTGACCCTTCAGCTCCAACTGGCAACACTCTGAGTCTTCTCACCAGGGGACCATGAGGCTATTTAGTGTTTATTTTAATGCCCCATAAGAACAACAGTTCCTTGAGCATCAAACAGGAATGAAACCTGCCTACATCCCTGCAGTGCTGGTCTAGCCATCGTCTCATCTTGGATGTCTCTGGCTTTCCCTCCACATTTAGGGAACTGGCTCAGATAAGCATTAATCTCAATCCCTTCTCCCCTCTGACAGATTTATGAAAAAAGGAGGTCTTACCTCGTTGTCTGTGCCAACATCCAGCAGGACAGGGAGACACTGTTGCGGGTGAACTCCACCACAAGCTGTGTACAAAGCAAGCTTCCCCACTGGGATACCCATGCCATAACTTCCTAGATCTCCTAAACCGAGAATCCTCTCCCCATCCGTCACCACGATAGCCTAGGAGGATCAAAAGAGACTGTTGTATGGTGTTGCCAAGGCAATAGAAGCAAAAGCAGCTCCACTGCCTTCACACCGATGCCATTTTGCAGTTGCATTGTGCAATGGGTATTTGCTCCTTCTACATGATCCCATGTTCATTAGCTGTTAGTGATAAAGGGCTCTTCATTTTTTGTAGTGGAGATAGTGTGGCTGATGGGTAGCTGCTTGCAGCATGGGAGAGGAGCAGCTCTGCTTGCCAACACTTCAATTCACTTGTAGAAGAGCCCAACCACCACAGCTCTTTGTGCATCCTCAGCTGTATAACCAGAAGCTGCGCAGAAGAGATCTGGCCTTGATTTTTCCTTTCTTTTTTTCTGGAAAAAGAGCTCTGTACAAAAGTGTTCATGCTTATGAACTGCATCTGTGGAAGTAACAAGCTTGTGTCTTCACACTGTTGTAGAGTAGCTGTGGAGTAGCCAACTTCAGATAATCAAAACAAAACTCATTGTAACTGGGTCCCGTTGCTTGTGGTCGCCTGACTGCAAGGCAGGTAGACAGAAGCCATCAGCATGGGCAGCAGCATGGACTGCAGAGAGGCTCCCACTCTATGTGTTTAATATTAGACCTTTTTTCCCACCCAGCTGGGAGTTAAACAGTTGCCATTTAACTCTTTGTGCAATTGGCCTTTTGCATTTCGGCAATACTGTAATAAGCCAACTCATCAAAATCTCTCATCCATATTTTTCTGTTTTTTTCATTACTGTATTATTTCTTTGTGACAAGAAGGGAAATAAAAGCCTCCTTAATGATGTCCAAATTAGAAGCCTAAAGCTGAGCTGTTCAACCTGCACTGTACATCACTGAGACCTCAGGAGGCAAATGACCAAGCAGATCTGACTAAACTTCCCCATTTTTAGGTTAGTTTTGTCCCCAGGGTCCGGCATCCTTTGGGGCAGTTCTGAAATCCAGTAAGAACAGGAGTATACTGGTGTCCAGTCCCACTGTGGGAGACAAGTTGTAAACACGATAACAAACGTCAACTTTCAACACTGTCCCAGCACTTCAGAGAACAGAGTGCTCACACCAAATACTTTATCAGACTGTGGGGGACTCAAGTGCACAGTCTAGCTTGGATTTCAAAGAAGGTGACTGCAGAGAAGTTCTTTATTTGCTGATCTGCAAAGTTAAGGCTAAACTTAGGACATACACATGCATGTGCTTTAGTGAGAAATAAGAGAATGGGGGATTAGAAGCTATCTCAATAGATGTACTTCCTTGGGGAGGGGGTGGGTAATAAAGATACATTGGTTTACTACTGTGATGGAGAAGCATCTCTTTGTTTAGGAATGGAATAGACCTCTTGCTGCACTTTCCTATTTCAGGAAGAATCATACTCATCTGTTTCAGTGTCCTTTCCCTGCATATTTCAGATGATTAAAGGGAAAAACCATGGAAGGACTTAAATTTTTGTGCTGTAGCTTCACAATGAACAACCAAATGCTCTTATTCAGCATAAACTATATACACATCCCAAGGCTATTTTCTCCCTCAACATAAACCACTGTTTGTAACAGCAGAACAGAATTACATTACATTACATAGTTCAGGAATAAGCCTGAGGAGAAACTACAGATACAGAGGACTCATGCATCTATTCTGCTTTTTACATCTATTTTGCCCTCCAGCGTAATAGAGACTATTTTGAAATGGTCCTGCTATATGTAGAATACTTGGTTTTCTGCTGTTGCCAGTTCCTTGTCAGTAGGAGTTAGAATTCCTGAAAGAGAACCTTCAATGAAAAACCTAGTAAAACTAAAAGGACTACACACCTATCCTTAGGCTAGAGGTTGAACAAGCCCTGCCACCAGAAATTCACAATCATGGCAGTGATACACTTATCCGCCTCCATTTTCTAACATTTTCCTATTTGTTTTTCCTTCTGAGTCAATGTGAAGTGTTAGTGATGGGTAAGTCTCTTTTTGGGTGGGCTCCATCTGTTTCTGGGTGTGTGCTCACTTTACCACACCCAGATGCAATTGGGACTGAAAGGCAGTAATGGGAATAGGGAAAGCAGCAAGCATATGCACTGCTACAGGTTCATCCTGAAACTGATGCAAATTAAATGAAAAGGAGTCAAAATCCTAACTATGCAGAGAATCCCTTTTCTAAAAAAAGAATTCATTTCTAATGAACCAAAATATTGCTCTGAAGCACAGATCCCCTTTCATCCAAATAAATAAGTGTTCTCAGGCAAGTCTAAAAACTTCTCGATAGCACTTACGTACCCATCACAGTCTTAGATGGGCTGCACTCTGTAGGTACCAAAGCTCCCCAAGATAACACTGAAAAATACAGGAGAACAGAAAATACAGCACGGGAGACTACAGACTGGTGTCTGTATCAGAGAGAGGAAACTGGATTCACATTTGTTTGTGGCTCTTCAGATGTAAAAAACAATGAAAAAAAAAAGCACAAAGTTTTAGTGGGTACCTGATATACAAGCATATTAAAGTAATGTTGTTAGTTGCTCACGTTCATGTGATCAAAACTCAACAAACAGGCCGTTAATCTCTGGCTGAGCAGGACAGACCCTTCTAACCAAACCACTGGTTTAACAACTAGGAACCTGTTTTCTACTTCCAGCTGTGCTACAAATTTTCTTGATGACTAGTCAAGTCTTTGGCTAAAGGTTAGGTGTGCAGTTTAAGCCAATCATCTAACCAGTTTCTAAACTTCTTTGATAGCTGATGGGGAGAGACAGAAACCTCCAGAGTGCATCTCCTCCCTCCAGCAGCTGTTTTGGGAAGGGATGAAAGGGGTATTTCTCTTTGAAGATGCTCATCTCCCTCTTCATCGATCACTGCAGAAGTACTCACAAACTGAGATTAGACACCGAGTCTTCAGGCAGCTGATGTTAACTGAAATGACTCTGGACCACAGGCTGTATGTAGCTAGCCCAGTTTTGCAATGCCTAAGTAGGAGACATCTGGCCCAGCAGAGTGATCCAGAGCACTACGCTGGCCTCCAAGCTGCCAAGGCAACGCAGAGAGGTGAGTGCCACTGTTGGCATTCCCACTTCTCTCTATTGATTGCACGAAGATGTCAGCCTTTACAGGAGGAAACAACACTCTGCCTTGAATGCACCAACAGAAAATGCTAGATGGAAGGATGAGTCTGAACAGCCTGTATAGCAGCAATCCTGATGGGGATTCAAGATGCTGAGTGCACTTCTAGGGTGAGCATCCTATGGAGGGAGGGAGGGAGGGAGGGAGGGAAGGAAAGTAGGAAGGCCAGTCCGGTAGCTTGAAAGGCAGTAAGCTTGCCTAGGAATAGGAGATATGGTTTCTAGATTATCCTCATTTTGGGGTGGTTTGAACTCTGCCAGGATGACAGTCTACAACACCACTATCCTGCATGATTCTCTGCATTCCTTCTGCTCTAGTTGGGCTATCATACAGAAAAGAGTATAAGATTCAGGAACCAGAGAGACAATTAGCAAGGGGAATCACTGTGGAGGGGTATCGACATTTTATCCAATGTTTCTTCATGGCAGGATTCATTAGCAACCCTGGAAGAGACACAAAAACCCCACACTCCCATGTGAGTATGCTCAGAAACGGCTTCTTCCCACTCATTCTGCTTCCAGCACTCTGATTCTTTCAGGAGGGGTGAAGGTGGGGCACATCAGAGCTTGGCTGAGGCTTTGCTAAGCTAAGCAGAGCACCCTTCCAGCCCTTCCAGGCAGAGGATGCAGGCCTGCGAGCCAGATTTCCCATTTCCACAGTAAATGCTGTTGCCACGAAGCTCTAAGGAGCCACAAAGCAAAAGGTGGGGCAGCACCTCCAAGTATTTCTCCACTGTCTTTAATGGGACTTACTCTTGCTGGTGTTCAGTGTGGTCCAAGCCTTTTCAAAAAAACTGGGTCCCTCCAGGGACTTAGGTGCAGTGCACGTGCCTCCCTACTTATCTCAAAATCTCAAGTGTTCCAGTGCCTACTAGTTCAGGCATGGAGAAGTCTGCGTACAAACACACAAGGAACCCTGTGGTCCAAAACCACGATGCTGATGAAATTAGCTGCCTTTGTAGTCTGGCAAACCCAGAAAGCATATAGTCTGAATCTCTTCCATGGACCACTGCCCTTCCTATGGTCTGTTTTGGGTGCCAGAGGGGGCTGTTTCAGCAACGGTCTCTAATCTTTCTGTGCCAGTTTCCCCATCTGCAAAAACATCTCTATTAGCCATAAGGAGTTCTGCTCACAGTCCTGAGTCAGAAACAAACGGAAATACTGAGATCTTTGGACAGAGGAAGGACAAAATATCTAGTTTGCATCTGTTCTCCATGGTTCGAAAGACAAGGTTATAGGAATATGATTACTTTTTCTGGAAACATGATAAATTCCTTTTTTTTTTCCCCTTAGAAACGTAAAATGCTTGCAAGATTTTCTCAGCTGCCAAACCTTTCTTCCTGGAAGAAACAGCTAACTGATAGGGGACCAAAGCTCTGTCAACAGCCAGGGTAATTCCCAGGCACGTGTACTTTCCGTCTGATGGAAGGAGGTGACTGGCAAGACCTGTCTCAAGTGTTGACTTTTTTTCATGCCAGGGACTTGCCCAGCCCCAAGCTCTAGTGAAAAACACTTCACAAGATCACTTTTTGGGTGGGGTGTCATTAATATTTTCAGCTACTGTATATCAAACATTATTTGCTGAATTGCCAGTGTTCTGGATACTGCATGACTCACTGGAATTGGGAAGGAGACCTACAAGCAAGTCAGTTACAGAGATATCTTAAAGAGCTTTGGTACATCTAACAAATTGCAAGTTAGCCACACAATTCTTGAACACACATATCTTACTTCTTCACTAGGACACCTATTCTGTACAAATTTATTATATGCATTTTTTATTAACCAAGGTCCTGCTACTTTGATAAAGCTGTTCTTGACCACATACACACATGACAGAGTCTCTGAAGCCCAACCTGGACTGGAAAATGAAGTTAAACTGAAGTCTAGCCTGGAAACCCTGAGGAAGGGAATAATTCTTCGCTTGTCCTTTTAAATAGGCAACTCTGTAAATAATGCCAAGCAGTTCCATTCAATAACCCATTTTGCACCCAACTCCCTGTAATTTCCCAGGTCACAGAAGACATGCCACATACCTTAATATTTTCTTCAGGCCAAGAGTTTAGCATTGTTGCAATATGGCCTTTGTCATGGATGGTGATAAACAACCCCCTAAGAAAGGAATAAAAAAGAAGAAAAATAAGCCTTGTAATAAAAATAACAACTCTAAGATAAAATAAAACAGGTGAAACCTGAAAATGCAGGGAAATGAGCTGCTAAGCACAAAACCAGGTGATTCACTGACATGGAAATGAGACCTCAAGGGACTGCTAATAACAAGTTAAATTCTCATTTCAAAACCCCAAGGCTCAAGACCCTTAATGGCAACTTCACTCAACAGCCACTGGTGTTGCACATTTCACCCTTGTGAAATGCCTTTGCTTTGGGGAGCAAACTCTGCCTTAGAGCAGAAGAGCTTTCTAGTTAAAATAATTCTGGTAAATGCAGGGGAGGATGATGGTTTTACCATAAGCCTTGTTACGTGTTCTTTCCCAGGGAGCTTATTGCTGGCCATTCAAACAGTGAAAGCACGATCCTTCCCACCCAATTGCCAGTGTCAATGATGTGGATGGCTATTGCAGAGCTAGACATTTTGGGTCTCCTCTCTAGTCAACAGAGCTCCAACTGGATCTGATTGGATCAATATTTGCCATGGCATTTGGTTTGACCAAGCCAAACCTGCCCTTGCAACACTGTTTTTTTTGTGAATATCTGACCCCGGTTTTTGACATTTGCATTCACCAAATGAAAACCACCCAAAATCATGAGAAGTGAAACAGAAAATTAAATGTTTGAATGAAACCTCAGTATGAAGTATTTACATGGACAATAGCATACCTGACTGCACTAAGGTTAATCACTTCTCAACACAAACGTCTTCAAGATTTAAACAAAAATGCCTTCTTTTTAATAAAATTAGGAAGTGAAAGACAGCATTCTTGAAACATGCTTTAGACTTGTGCTTATTTTTCTCCTCTTTGCTGTTATTACCAAAAATAGTATCCTTAGCAGGGATTCTTCCAATACCCAGGATAGTATTATTCCCATTGACTGATCTCTGCTCAGATATTTTGGGATTTTTTGAAGCTCCTTCTAGGCAGGGCTAACCCTAAAGAAGAAACCTCCTCCATACCTGTCTCAGGGGAAATTGCTTATGTTGCTCACAGTGCTCTCTAATCAGCACAAATCAAGGGCTCTAACTTGATAACTCCTCTTGGCAGGAGGCAGCACTCATTTTCCTTGCCTTGTTATCTGCTCACAAAAGCAGGAGTTGTGCTGCTGATTAGTATCAGCTGGAACAACAGAGAAATGCATTTTTGCTGCTTACATCTCTCTACTATTGCTCATCCCCAGTAAGTTCAGATCAGGTCATGGTTTGGGGTTCTAATGTGAAATGTTAGCTAGAAAAAGTCTCATTTTTGGTAGGAGGCTGAAAACAACCTCTATTGTAAGTCTATATGAGTGATGAATAATCAAACAACATTGGGCTGCTCTCTTGGGCAAAGACTTCTCTCACAAGACTCTTCTAGGGGGCAGATATCTTCCCACAGTTAACTGTGGGAATCCTAATGAAAAAGCCCTTCACTTTGAAAAGAAGAAAAATAAAAGTGCTGACTTCAACACTGATCAATTCACAATCACACAGAAAGATCAGAAATGCAAAAAAAAAAAAAGGAAAGTAATGGTTCATTTATCTAGCATAATTCTTTAAAACTGTGCCCAGTACCCAATGAACTAATCACATATACATGGCCTATCTCAAAGGCAGTATTCACAGATGTTAATCTTCATAAAAAAGGGGTACTGTACTGCTGCCATCTACATTTAGAAAAGAGTTATTAACCAGGAATTAAAAGCACAAATTAGAAACATCATAGCAGATACTTCAAGTTATGACATGCTTTTAAAAACAATGCTATTGTTTTAGCGTAGCATTTTTCCATATGTAATAAAGACACCTATTACTTAAGTGTCTAGCTGCGTGCCTCAGATGTTCACGTCTCTTCAGTGCTGAAGGGAGCCCACCAGCTATTTAACCTTTGAAAGACATTCAGTGCTTGCAGCAGAAGATGAAACCCAACTGTCTACCCAGCGCCGGTCCTGTGGCTCAGTGAATTGCTAGTGGTTTCATACAAAGTGGAGAGAGCAGACACCCATGAGCTCCTGGCTCTGACCGTTGCCTTGGGAGGGCAGTGAGCTGGTTTCCAGTCCCTGCTCTGGATCTGGCAGAAGCGAGAGTCCAGCCTGGGTCTTCCAAAATCTGATGACTGCTCTCTGTGGCTGGGAGAAGGGCTTTCATGGCTATCACCACGACATGTTTTGTCTGAGAAAGGACTGGCTTGGCTTAGATAGCCAGGTTGGTGGCTGAGAACCAAGCACAGAGAGGCACCCCCCTCAGAATTTGTATTCCTTACCTTACACATATTATGCTAATTTGATGTTAAGCAGGCCCTCCCATCGAGTATGCTGACTTCTGTGGATCCTTTTCTGAAAACAAAATGGCTATGACACACATTCACTCTCCCTTCAGGCCATGCCACGGACCACGTCCCTAGTCCTAGCTGCTTATCTCTGCTGTCACATGCATAGAGCAATTCAGGTGAAAAATTGCTCTTTCCTTTACTCCAGGCAAAATCAGATGGCTTAATTTAGACTAACAATTAACACACTAATGGCACTACCAGCTGTGGAAAGGAAACCTTCAGGAGCAGAAATGGTGACCCACCTGGGGAAAGCGAACTCTCTCACTGACACAACCACATCGTGAAGTGAGCACGTATCTGAGCAAGCCTCATATTTCCCTAACACTTGAGTCTGAGAGCCAAGGACCCAGTTTCAATAAAACACAAAAGTTTCCAGTGCCTTTAGGCACCCAGCTGGAGCACAATCCTGAACCTGGTCCAGGCACTGTGGACTCCATCAGGTGTTCAGGCAATCAGAAGAGGATCCTGGTAGTGGTGAGCTGGAAGTCCCTTTGTAGATCGAGTATGAAACGACCAACTCTGACAGGCAGTTCAGTGAGTTCACTGTGTTTTTAAGAAGATGTAAAGGGAAACCAACATACATCAGACTTTAGACTTGGGGGTCACTACTAAGTCCTCATTTTGAATCATCCCCAGGAGAGATGTGCTCTCTCCCCTGATGATAATGGTCACCCACAGAGATGAACTGGCCAACTTACCTGTCAAAATAAGATGCCTAAAATTGGCAGAGGGTTAATCTTTCCCCAAATCCCTTCTGCAAGGCAGGCAGAAAGAACAAACAAGCTCTGCAAACTGAGTCTCAGCAAAAGGTTTGCTGATGAATGAACACGGAGGAGTAGCAGCCAGGTTTCTCTCAAGGGTACACAGATTATAGGAGAAGTAACAGGAGCAAAGAACAGGAGCTTTGAGAACAGCAAGGTAGAGCTCTGAATACTGAGAGGGAGAGGTTGATCTATTTGGACCAGTAGTAAATAAGAAATATCCAAGTGACAATAAAACAAATTAACCTGATTTTTCGGAGGAAAAAATGCAGCCTAAGCATTCTGAAGAAGACTCACCTGTGCCCAGGATCCTGTCATTCTACATGGGCTTAGTTGTTGTATATCTTTACCCCCCCCCCAGAGAAAAAGCTATGCACACAGTTAGCTGGAAGCCAAACACACATGCATGGGGGCAAAAATACAAGAAATCGAGCTTAGTAAAAAGTAACTGCCCCAGCAATGTCAAGCCAGAATGTACACACTCTACCACTATTTCTGGCTAAACAGTAACCTTTAGAGAGCTGTTACCTTTGGGGGGGTAATTCAGAGTGCAGAATGCTCCAACCTGCATTCATTAGGGTTTCAGAGCTCCAGTCTCCTATTCAGCCGTTAACATCACAGGTTTCACTACAGCTGCCTTTAGTTAAGGTGGAAGTCAAACTAGATTTTATTGCGCCACTGAGCATGTCTGTAAGGTTCCAAAAAACTTCGAGGAGTGTTACAACTTCATAATTTGTCACTGAGACAGTATTTCTATCTGGATTTCAGCAAGTCAAGTCAAGCTGCCTGAACTGGATTGTAGGATCCAGCAGACTGCAGATCGTCAATGCAGACTCTGTCAAAGGGGTTGGATATGTTCACCTACACCACACAAGACCTTTTCTCATCCCTAAGACAGGGACATTTTCTTTTCCTTTCTGATTTTGTTCTGGCTGAGTTCATGGAGGTGCTCCAGAAATTATAAAGCTACACACCTTACCATGGAAAGGATCCTGCTGTGGTGCTCAGTACTGGTTAGATCTTGGCCATGCTGATGGCATTTTGAAAGACCCACAATGAAGACAATGCCAGAATTGCAAGGCTCATTTTAGAAAGAGTTCGGGGACAAGGAAGACAGGGCACTTTTGATGCCCAGAGGAAGCAATGCCAGACACTGGTGATGTTTTTTTAGAATAACATTCATTTCTTTTAGGTATTTGGGAAGGAACAAATTCTAACATGTCTCAGGTATTAGGAAACCAAAATATTCTTTAATGCTTTTATTCAATGAGCGTTTACTTCTTCAATAAGGCAAAGTAGTGTTCCCCTTTCTGATCTTTGTGGTTAGCAATGCTGCCTTGTGAGCTATTTCCCCTTAGACGAAACAGTGTACAATGGAGCCAGGAGTGCTATCTCTAAAGCACTATTGTTTATTTACAGAGCATGTGCAAAGCTTCATTTCCCAAAACCCAGAGGGGAGTGAAAAAGATTATGCAACTTCTTTCCTCACAGCTCCAAATCTCTCCTCACTTCCCTTCTACCCCAAAGTCTCACTCCTTCTCCCGAACAGCTTTTCCTTGGCAATTACCAGTGCTTCTGTGGCTGTGTTTGCAACCCTCCCGGTGTTGTCTCACCCCACTTTTCTAGCCTACTGCTGTCCCTGACATGCAATCAAGCAGAAATCCAATGCAATCAATGCCTTTGCTTTATTAGGCTCCATGTAAAACCTCTTTGGCCAGTGCTGTGCTCCTCTTACAGTCTTGTCCTGTGCTGTGGTTTTGGGTAGCACTGCTACAACTTCAGTTATGTGTTAACATCTATATGATTAATGGCCTCTTTACACTTATCATATATGAACAACAGTTAGCAATTATATCCACTGACTTTTACCATCCTGGTCAAAAGCCACAGAAGAGCAGAACAGGTGATGGCACTGGATTGCTGACTTGTATACTAGTGTGAAGCAAAAGGACCCTACTCTTTGCTACACGTGAATTTTCCTTACTAGCTAAGATAGGACCATATTTGTATACTTATGTCCCTGTGGATCTCAAAAGCTTCTAAGTTAACAGGAGTTGAAAACCACAAAAACCCCCATTCAACCAATGCAGCTTCATCCTTCTTTTCCTCCCTCACTCCTCTAAAAGGACTACTCTCTGAAAAAAAAGATACTTGCTTAGCAGGGGAGGTATGTATTTGAAGAGCATTATCCAATAACAGATACTGCAATGGCCAGGCTTGCCCAGGTTTTGGTATGTAGCGTGAAGAACACAAAAAACTCAACTGCAAGTTACACGTGCTTTCTGCACAGCAATCAGTCCATCAGTCTTGTTTATTGGATCTCAGAAAAGAAACATCAGAGATGTCTTCTTTAATGGGCTACCAGTCTTTGCCTTGTATAATTACTTGTTTCTGAGAAGAGGGACTGATGAGGGGAAGCAGATGAAAATGGTAGCTAAGGTCCCTGATTCTCCAGATACTTACACACTGCTTGCTGTCCAACATGACAGGGGCGCTTGCAAAGTGCCTGGCTCCTCATGTGTGTGCTGACATACCAGCATGCAATGAATTGCAAGAGTAAATGATGAAAATGGCAACAAAACTCAGGCTTTTGTTTCATTTTCCTTCCACTTATTAACTGCTAGTCTGGGTGCTATGAGAGGAACTTACTCCACAAGCGAGGAGAGCATAAAGACTACTGGGTGGGTTAGCATTAAAAAAATTAACATACTCACAATGCTTTTATCAGACAGGCAGGCATCATGATTCACTGTTTTCATCTGGATAGGAAAGGCTCATTCTCAGAACAAAAATGCTCAGGACAAAGGTTAAGCATCTCCACTGACACCCTGAAAATGATGAAATTGTGCCCATATAAAAGTGTTTTGACTTAGAAGAGCCCGGACTTCCCTCAGAAAGGGTAGGAAGTCCATGGGAAGCCATTGCTTAAAAAAGCAACAAACAAAAGAGATGAGTCAGATCTTTGCCAACATCCGAGCCTGCACCAGGCCGCCGTTGAACAGCCAAGAAAAAGTTGTGAGACAGTGGTCAGAAACCTGCACTGAGATATGAGGTTGCACAGGAAAGGGCTCTGACAGGCATGGCACAGGCTGACCTTCTGCAGTGGTCACAGCCATTGCCTGACAATAAAGGAAAGCTTTGAGCAAGACTGTCTCAGATTAACGTTGAAGTTCACCTGGCAAAATTATCTTGACCCTCAGGGAAGAAAAAGTCAAGTTGGCTTGTCACCGTGGAAGGATCCTGACTGCTGCCACACGCTGCTCTGTCCTCTTTGGAGTTTGGCTGAATTATGCCCCAAGCGCAGACGACTGGTAGGTATTTTGGCTGTCCAAGGCTGCAACGGAGACACATGTGAGGGAGGGATCGGCTGATGGCCTTGGCTTTTGTTGCATGCTAACCACAGAAAACTGTCACTGCTGTGCCAGAAGAACAGGCTGGAGGACCCACTCTGGATTAAAGGCCAGTCTGTGCTAGAGGTGCTGTAAAATGGGGTTACAGAAAGCCCTATATTGGTTTTATTTATTTACACTTTCAAGACTCATACACAGAATTGACAGGTTGAGCAATATGAGCCTTTAGAGACATTTCCACCAGCTGCACCCCTATCGTTGATCTTTTTGGTTCAGGTCTCTGCCAGAACAGGACAAGAGGATTCAGAATAACAAAATAAACTTTGAAATTGCTTGGCTCTTTTAGGGAGCTTGAGATTATAAATGCCTGTGGGCTACAGGCTTTGGAGAGAAAGTATGTGCTAGCATGCACTGATTTGTCTACATACAGTACAATTAATCATCAAATTGGACAAAATCTCTGTGGTGATTCATCAGCTATTTTTGCACATTTGTTTATAATAAAGCCAAGAACTTTTTGTTGTTTTAGATAATTTTCTTTGTAAATTGTCGGATGCTGAACAGTACCCTGAGGTGCTGATGAAAAAATAATAGAAACCAAGCACAATCAACTATTAATGAAATCTATACAGAGATTTATAAGGCAATATCCTATAATTTAAGTATGCTGGATATGGAGAAGGGATGAAAGGGATGTGGAAGGGAACAAAAGGTATCACAGATGTGAAGTGTTAGGGGACAGTGGCCAGAAACCAGGAGGAATCCTGGATTCATTGGTTCTGCTAGTCAGGAAACAGCCTAAAAAATAAATAGCCCTTTCTTCCTCTCCAGGAGGGGAGTCGATGGAGAAAGACCAGCTCAGTAACTAGTGTTATTGGTCATTATGCAGCAATGTGAAAAAGCAGAGGGTTGGCATCAGGTCCCCAATGAATCTCTGCTATCCACAGTCTAGGATTAAGGGGGGACGCAAACAGACCCACGTTGCTCTTGGCTTGTCATGAGTTGCTTGTCCCTACTGGATTCTCAGGACTGGATTCTCTGGTTTAACCAGAAAACTGTCATGTCATAGCATAATTGAGTGGTTAAATCCTGCTTGTATTTGAAAACTTCAGAAACCATTTTTTTCCAGTGTCCCTTTCAGCAGTGGTGCTTCAATAGAGGTGTTTCAGAGGACCTCTGAGAAGTCTACGTGAGGATTGAGCCCCTGGAGTCAAGGGCTGGGTAAGAGCCAAGCAGGTCTGCAGCATGGGGTCTGACTCTTTCTTACCCTCAGCACCCAGAGCTCCCTTCTTGCTGATGTGCAGGAGGCAGAGGGAGAAACCAGGCTGTTCATAACTACTCTGCCACCCATGCATAAATTTACAGAGGCACATGGGTAAAGAACAGGCTTTGAGGTGAGACATAAGATCCCACCACCCAAGGATTCCACCAACCAGCAAGTGTGGGCAGTTCCCAAATTCAGTATTCTTTGCTGCATTTAAGCTCATCACGCTCAAGGGGCTTGAAGCCCTCCATTCAAAAACAACTTTAAGTGTAGGAAAATACGACTCAGCCCTGATTTTTCTCTGCCTTTTTGGAGGCTCAGTCCTAAACCTGCCTGTATGTTGGATCCTGGCAGTATCTCAGTAACTGGAAGATTACAGGGTTGCAGAGAGAAATGTGTTGAGATGGGCAATCAGTGCTGTTGCTCAGTGATGTTGACCAAGGAGCCCTTATCTGTTTTCACTGCTAATCACATAATATATTCTGTTTCACTTGTCAGTACAGAGGTTAAGGTGAGATCAAAAATCCCTGGGAAGTAAATTAAGTCCTATCCTGATTATAGTTCCTTCCTGCACTGTGCAAATTCTTCCAAGACCCACACCTTCACTTTTAAAGTGCACTGCAGGGAGCCCCAAGAATGAACACAGAATTAGGACAAAGTTTGACAAAGAAAAGAAATATTATTTTGACAATACCAGAGCAATCAGCTTTCAGATAAATTGAATCTAACCTGGCATACTCTGTCTTAGTGAATCCAGCTAATAAATAATTCCAACTTTTGCCATAAATCGCAGCAAATACAGAAAATATCAGCAGCTTTTACAGCAGGTCTTCCATAATCATGTACTGAAGATGTGTGTAGCTTGCCTTGTCAAAATGTTTGAATGGTGTATCTGCACACAGAGTTCTCCAGAAATGAAACCCAAAACACAGCAAAACCCAAGGAAGGTAAGAATTGCAGTATCAAAGCACAGAAGTTCTCACTCTGTGCAGACCTGTTGGGAAAGTCTTCAGCAAATGCAACACAGCTCTTTATGCTACCTATTGATTTCTCTTCTCTTTCAGAAATGGATGCCCTGTTATTAGAGGATAAGGGTGCTAGCTTGCTAGCTCTGACACAGCCGTTATACAGCAACATGAAACTGCACCTCACAGTTACCCTGCAGTGGCATATGAAAGTAAATATAAACTATATAATAAAAATGTATCATTTATTAATATAAATATTCCATAAACTAGAAAGTTAAAAAAGAGGATTGCTCCTCTTAAAAAATGTCCCCAGGTCACGATGCATAGTCCACAGGAGGCTGTCCCACAACCCAATGGATATCACTGTCCAAGGTTTTCATGATAGCCAGTGTGATTTCCCCTCCAATTTACATCCTGGCATTCGTTATGCTAAATAATTCTCCTCCCTACTCCCTGTCTTTGGCATTTTTTGTTTAAGGTGGGGTTGTTCCTTGTGGCAGCAGCACAGATTTATACCAGATTAAAGGCGAACACATCCTTTTGAATTTCCTTCACCAGGTCAACCTCTTTCTTTTGGCCAACTCCACCTCTTCCTTTGAGCTTCTCCTGGTAATCAGGGAATTTCAACAGAAGGGAATTTCAAATTACCTCTGACAGCAGGGGAAGCCTGACCTTCGTAAATTAATATGAGACTTTGCTGTTAACTTCAGGGGGCCTGAGATTTTACCTCATGCCCATGGAAGTTTCTCTTGGTTGTTAGAGCCACTGCACGTATATTTTGCTCAGGAAAAGTAAGGGAGAGAATATACTGGAGATACAGAAGGAGAAGCACTGATTGTTTTTCTAATGAAAAAATGGATGCAAGTCCTTTTTCACTCCCATCGCAATGTAATAACTGTGGTACAGCCTCACAGCACCAACAGTGTCCATTCTATTCCCCCAGTCTTCATGGTACCTGAGATTACGGCTGGTACACTGGCTCTTCTCTCCGTACACCCAGAAGCAAATCTGTGCTCCTCTCCCCATTTTGAGAGCCGCTTAACTGAAGGGGAAACAGAGAAGGGACAAGGATGGGGGGTACAGCATGCTGAAAAGACTTTCCTGGAAAAAATGGGGTCAGCACAGAGGGAGCAGTGGGAACCCTTGAACTATTTTGCCACCTCTCAGCAGAGGTTTCCAGACAGGCTGAGCCGTTCTCAGCAGCCCTGGGCTCCCTCTGTGCTACCTGCTTCCTCTTCACCTACTCCAACCACGGTCTTCTCCTCCTCATTCCATAACCTGGTCCCATACCAAGCACTGTCTCCCACCTATATCTCCTGCCAACCTCTTCAAGGCTTCCTGACTACACGCTGTTTCCATGATACTTTCCACACATCCCCTCCTTCAGTCTGTTACAAGACCAGTCTGCTTGTGGTGATGTTATCTAAATGCAGATCATTAAACACATTCATCTTCTCTTCCACTGACTTCAGCTGCTTCTGGAAGAAGGCTGAGCCAGGCTGGTGGCAACAAGAGAAGTTACGACAACCAGTGTTTTTACAAGAAGTAGAGATTGCCTAAAGGGGTTTTAAAG
Organism: Haliaeetus leucocephalus; assembly: GCF_000737465.1. Classification (NCBI taxonomy): domain Eukaryota; kingdom Metazoa; phylum Chordata; class Aves; order Accipitriformes; family Accipitridae; genus Haliaeetus; species Haliaeetus leucocephalus. Next base: position 6,828,269 of record NW_010973052.1, on the reverse strand, counting down.
CACAATTTCTGGGACAATAATCCAAACCCCAGTCTTCCCACTCACTTTTGGTCTCCACTGTTTTATAGAAGAGGGAGTGCAGACAATTCTGTGGTTAGGGACAAGTCTATGGAATTTACACCTTTGTTTCAATTTCCATTTGGTTTGGGTTTAAAGTGTCTAGAAATGGCAGGTAACCTTCTCTCCTGCTGCTCAGACTGCGCAATACCATTAAAAAAAAGTGCCTCAGCAGAGCCAGATCTGTTGACAAGACAGTTCTGTGGACTGACTGATGTTTCACTTGCTCATTTTTCATCAGAGACAGATCATTATTCTGTCAGACTTAATTTTCGCACCATCTGCATCCTGTTAGCTTTCATTCTCCAGGTTCAGCCTCACCCCAACAAGTTTTGCATTGTTCTGCAATCAGTCCTCAAGGATAGTTACGTCTCCAGAAAAGATGAGTGAACTTAAGCAAGTTTTTTCTGTCCTCATAGCTTGCCTCCAATGGTGACGTACCAACCTGTTCCAGTCCTGCTCTCAGGGGATGCCAAAAGGTTTTGCAGAGCAGCTGATGACTTTATACTTTCAAATACCAGTATGCTCATGAATTTCCCAGTGTCTTGAGAGACTGTGGTCTTATGCCACTGTAATAAACTATCCCTCACTATCACAGAAGAGATAAAACCCTGATTCCATGCCCTGAGGTAAGTTCTCTCTCTGCTTTCTCTTTGTGAAAAAGTATAAAGTCACTTTCCAAAGGTACTGTCACAATTAAAAAAGATCCTCCAGCTTCAAAAATAACTTTTAAATAGTATTGCACATGTTTAGTCCTGTGCTGCGTTAAGGACACCCATGATATTCATTATATACATTTTACATTGAAAAAAAGAAAAAGCAAAAAAAGGAAAAAAGATCACAATACTACTATGCACTTTTCTTCGTAAAGGACTTTGTATCTTCACTCTAAAGCAAAAACGGACTCTCAACCACAGTCTGAAAGCTTTTAGGTCTGGTAGAAGCATTTCCGAAGATAATGGTAATGCTTTCTGTTAATGGGATCAAAGAACAAAGATTCCTCCTTCATTCTGTCTTTTAGCATCTCAAAAAGTTGCAAGCCCTGCTCTGTTACATTTCATTCCTTCCTCCTACCAAATTTCTGACGAGGAAAAAGGATCCCCAGCACTTCCAAGGCCCATGTTCCTTGGTACCTAGGGTAACCTGTCCTTTGCCTGAAGCTACAATTATGTTATCACTGCTGCTGAACATCAGCAAACCTGCTCTCCCCATGCTTTGAGCAGCTTGCTCCTGCTTCTGCACATCCCTTTCATCACATCAGCACAATTCCTGTTGCAGCTGGCAGTGAAAACTGACTATCTGGATTACTGCTAGTCTGGCCCAAAAGAGACTTGGATCTACCCAGATTTATTCCTGAACCAGATCATTGCACAGCTGCACGGACATCTGTGGAGGCACAGGGGTGGTGGGTGGGAGAAGTAAATAACCAGGGATGGATTGCAGGAGGCAGACTGGAAAGCTGCATGTGTGCAGCCATAGGATCTGAAGCTGTACAACTCTGCAAGAAATCTCCCTTAAGTCTGGATCATCCCTGATCATCTGGAATTACACCTATACATGAAACAAGTCTTGTCACCTTGGGACACTATTCCCAGACATATCCTTTGGCCTTGACAACCTGCATACATCTGAGCCCCCTCACAACCATTCCAGAACTTGTGAAACCAAACACAGCAGCAGATTTTTTGTAACAAAACTGCAACCGCAAGACCCTGAGACACAAAATGAGGAGGAGCATAGCCTGAGAAGCCCCCAAGAAGTAAGCACATTTGCCTACCCTAGTCTTGTACTCCTTCTGTTACTGGCCACTGCTGCAGACAGGATCCATGGCTAGGAAGACTTCTCTTTGGACATGGTTGCTCTTCTCTTGTGCTTATTTAACGTGGTCTGATCACAGAAGAGAGATTTTGACAGGGTCCTTAATCATAAGTGTGACAGAGGTGCTATTGCTTGGTACTTCAACCTGTACTTACATAATACACAATAATTTATATTTTTTATTTTAAAAATTCAAAATATAATATGATACTGTACTTTGGCCTGAAGATTTTAATGCTTATTGCATGACTTTGAATAAACGAATATTGGTAACTCAGCAGGGAGCTGCCTGGAAAACAAGATAGGAAAAATGTGATTCAACATAGACACCTTCCAGCAAAAACTTCAGAGCTGAGGGGACAGTGCCAGAATATCATTTTAATAATTTGATGGTTCCACCTCTCTTCCAGTTGTTCTAAACCCCTGAGTCTTCATCACATAGGAAAAAGTTGGAGGCCACATTAAAAAAATAAGGCTGCTTGAAGAAATTAAAGAGACTCCTGAAGAGAAAGGCAGTAGGAGTTTGGGGAAGGCAGACAGGAACCTGCTGGGGCATCAGGAACTCTGCCTGGCCCACCAGAAGAAGTAGAGAGACTATGGGCATCATAGACAAGCATGCCAAGAGTCAGATGTTTGCAAGTGGGTTTTTTCCTAGTAGCTCTTTTCTACTGGTAAACAGAGAAAGCCTGTATTTTTAGACTGCTGTCTGGGTAGCTTTTCAAAAGGAAGGCATAGCAGGTGTCTGACCCCATTTGGAGCAGATAAATCTGCTGGCAGAGAGGATGCAGGAGCCCTGACCTGGAATGAGAACTCCAGACACTAGCCCAGTAAAAGTGCAAGTAAAAGGTCCACCCTCAATAGTTTATATATAGAGACCAGGAAAGGTAAAAGAGGCATTGAGCTCTGCAATTATGACAGCAGTATCTGGCAAACAAAATCTGCAGCCATGCGAACACTGATAAATGTATTCTGATGAGAGAAGCCCTGCTGGACCTCACAGGACTATTTTCAGATGCTCTTGTACAAGAGTTGCTTTGTAAGCAAGTTACTTGTGCCTTAATCTTTCCAGGCTCAACTTTCAAATATAAAGCCAAGCACTAATGGGGCTGAGAAATATCTCAACACAGGGAATAAGTTTATTGTGTCCACAGGTCACTAATTGCTGCTGCTGTGGCTGCAGAAAGACTGCATAATATTCTGTAGATTTCCCTCCTCACCACAAGCTGTGCTATGGGGACATGGACAGTGGGACTGAGTGCACCCTCAGCAAGTTTGCTGATGACACCAAGCTGTGTGATGCAGTTGACATGCTGGAGGGAAGGGATGCCATCCAGAGGGACCTGGACAGGCTTGAGAGGTGGGCCTGTGTGAAACCTCATGAGGTTCAACAAGGCCAAGTGCAAGGTCCTGCACATGGGTCGGGGTGATCCAAAGCACAAATACAGGCTGGGTGATGGGTGGATTGAGAGCAGCCCTGAGGAGAAGGACTTGGGGATACTGGTGGATGAAAAACTGAATATGAGCTGGCAACGTGCACTCACAGCCCAGAAAACCAACTGTATCCTGGGCTGCATCAAAAGAAGCGTGACCAGCAGGTCAAGGGAGGGGATTCTGCCCTTGTACTCTGCTCTGATGAGACCCTCACCTGGAGTACTGCGTTCAGCTCTGGGGCACCCAAATTAAGAAGGACATGGACCTACATGAGCAGGTCCAGAGCAGGGCCATGAAGATGATCAGGGGACTGGAGCACCTCTCCTATGGGGACAGGCTGAGAGAGTTAGGATTGTTCAGCCTGGAGAAGAGAAGGCTCCAGGGAGACCTTATAGCAGCCTTCCAGTACCTAAAGGGGGCCTGCAGGAAAGATGGGGAGGGACTTTTTACAAGGGCATGTAGTGATGGGACAAGGGGTAATGGCTTTAAACTGAAAGAGGGTAGATTTAGATTAGATGTAAGGAAGAAATTCTTCACTGTGAGGGTGGTGAGACACTGGAACAGGTTGCCCAGAGAAGTTGTGGCTGCCCCATCCCTGGCAGTGTCCAAGGCCAGGTTGGATGGGGCTTTGAGCAACCTGGTCTAGTGGAAGGTGTCCCTGCCCATGGCAGGGGGGTTGAACTAGATGGTCTTTTAAGGTCCCTCCCAACCCAAACCATTCTATTCTATGATTCTACTGCATCCTGTATGTGCACATCCATCCATGTTGGAGCACCGTATGGTATTTTAAAACTGAGATATCTCATCTCTCCTGCCTGACCAACAGCTTTAAATGTGACAGTTTGGATGAAAAGGTAATTGCTGCAGCAGACATTCAAACCAGCTCCCTGTTGCCCAAAGAGTCGGGCCGGGAGGTGTGGCACTCCGGAGAACAGGTTTAGAAAAACTTTGATTCACTGGAGAGATGACCCAAAACCAACAGGACAGAGTTCATAGCAGGACATGTAGTGAGGAGAGATGCTAAGCACAATTATACAGTGGCACATATTTGGGGGGGTAATTGTGTCAAAGAAAAGATTCACAGGAAGATGACAAAATGAATTACAGTGACCGGACCACTCAGATAATGCCAAAAAAGGCAAGGGCACGCTGGGATGTGTTAGCAAAAGCTAAAATCTAACTGCTCCAGTCTCCCTGACACTGCCAGTCCTCCGTGGCGAAGCTGTGCTTACTGTTCTGTGGTGCATTTCAGGAGAAATGTAGCCAAACAGGAGACTCCAGAGTGGGACAACCCAGACAGAACAACACGAACTACAGGCAAGAAAACCACCAGGCTGAACATGATCCCAGTCTTCTACTGTGAAAAGGCTACTACAGAGACGATGACATTGGCAAAGAACATTTAGGTTATGTACTAGTGGAAAAACACTTTCTACTTATACGAGAGTTAAATACTGGAATGGGCTACGTACAGCAGCTCTATTGCAGATTTAAAATAAAACATAATCAGTTAATGAACAGGATTATACGATAAGGCTTCCTGTGACAGCAGAGCAAAAATGAATGGCTTGGACATCCTCTCCAGCTCTAGGTGCCATGTTCTCCCTAAAACATCAGTGAAATATAATTAGATAGGTGTCATTTTGCTTTAAAAACCTTCCAATACAAATAAAATTAGGTTAGAAGAATCAGCTTTTCAGACTGCCAGTGCAGCTTAGGATAACAAACATGGGAAGAGCTAGAAATTCAAACTTAGATCTTAATTCCTGAACTCCCCAAATCTGCACGTCCCAATGATTTTAGCAGAAAGTGTTGGCATCCTATGCTGAACTAAGTGTCTTGCAGGCCAGCTCCTGATGCACATAATATGCTCCAGGAGAGAAAATATATACTGCAGGACAATAAGAGTCAGATTGATAAAAAAGCACATATGAATGCTTCTCATTTTAATCTCATCACTTTACATGACATAATAGCTCTTTTCTTTTTGCAATAAAACCACTCTTTTGCTAAAACAACCTTGATTAAAACCAAATCTGAGGCTAGGCTGAAATTCACTCTACATCTTCAGGGAAACAAATTCCCCACCATAGGAAATTCAGTGTACTAAGGGCATGATAGTTTGCCCTTCCCTGCGGAAGCCACGGGCTGGAATCCAGAACAGCTCCAAGCCCAAGTTCAGCAGCAAAACTGTCAGACTATGAGAACAGATGTTCTTACCACAGTGGTAAAATACTGTGGGTTTATAACATGAGAACAAAGTGGGTTCAGGAAGGGGAATTCTCCAACAGCAACAACTGCAGAAAGAGTCCAGTACATGGAAAGACACCCCTGATTTCCTGAGAATAACATCAGGGATGGAAAATAAAAGAAGTAAAGCTCCCAAATATTGTTTTAACTTCTTGCAAGGTAAAGGCAGACTGAAGGCAAAGACACAGTGGCTGTACAGCAGGAATTGTTGCTGTGAATTTTGATTAGCTGAGAACCAGCAGTGTGCTCTTCCCTGCCTGACAATGCTCACAATTCAACACCTGGAGATAGAGTCTGGGCTCTCTTATCTCTGCTACCTTTTACTCTTGCCCAGAAGAAGTAAGTGTCCCCTCGTACAAAGAGCAATTCCTTCTCTGGTTTCCTCATACACACTGAGGAGGAGGAGGGGATATCATCAAGACTTGACTAGATGAATGACTTCACCACAGCCCAGCAGATCCAGAAGTTGGGTATCAGGGAACAGAACACAATTACCTGGGATAGACACAAACCAAAAAGCAATTCTGAGGAGTAGCTCATGTGAAGGAATATAGTGGCTTTAGTAGAAATTTTGATGACAAGCAGGATGCAAATGTGTTTGCCAAGATAACCTTATTCATAATATGTTATTCATTATCTGTCTACACAGTCTTTACATCTTCGAGGTCTGCCTCAGGGTCCCCCTGTGACCTTGAGTCAGCTAGTAGAACTTGCCTCAGTTTCCCCACATACCACATTACTCTCAGCTGAAACTGCAGTTAAACCTCATGCTTTTGAAATGCTTTTAAAATGGTATTATTCCATTCCTTTACTTTGCATATTCCTACAGCAAAAGCTAAAATGTTTATCTGTCTACTGGTACGCTTCAAGGACAAAAAAATAAAAAGCTTGCAAGGAGAACTGAACCTTACCATTGCATTTTCAGGCAAGGACTAAAATGTATTTCAGAATGCTAATGAGGTCTTTATCTAAACATTAATCATTAAGAAGAATTACGCAGAACAGGGTCTTCCAACACAGTACAGAGTGTCTAATATTGCATGAATTTACACAGCAAGTGTTCTGAGCAGCGAGGAAGGCACTGATGCAGAGCATCATCTCCTATGAAAATGTTTCTTGTGGGGTGGTTTGTGGAAGTGCATACAAAAGTTCAAAATGAGCACAACGTATCCAAAATCCAACAATTACTCAAACACCAGCACCGCAGAAGGCACTCAGTGCTCCTGAGACAGCAGATGGGGAGGGGTGCAGCCATAAGTTCAGAGAGCTGTTTGGAGCTAAGCTGCACAGACTGTACAGTACTGTTTGAGAACAAAACCACTCTGTTCGCTGTTTATAGGAAGAAGGCAGAGCTATTCTCGACTCCCCAGCTCATCATGAAACGTACACACACGAAGCTGCTTGCTGGTCCATCTTTTGATGAAGGATCGAGTTTTAGATGTTTTGGGCCACCCACATAAAGATGGACTGTCGATACAAAAGAAACATTCACATAAAATTAAAAAAAGGGGCAAGAACAGCCTCTTCACTCACCGTGGTCTCCTGAAAGCCAAACCATACTGCTGACAAGCCAGGCCAACCGTTGGGGTGTAAACGATGGGCATGAATCTCTCAATGTCGGAGGTCAGCACTCGGTAAAAAAGCTTCTCATTCCTGTCTTGTAATGTCATAAGAACAATATACCTTAAAAGTAAAATAAAATAGATATATATCAGTATTTATGGTTGTTGGCAGTTTCATAAAAAGCAGTAGTTGGCTCACGCAGTACGTATTCAGTTCTCCCAAGCCCTGACACTCTTCAGTGCTACATCATGAGCAGATGCTTGAAGCAAAATTTCCCAGAGGACCTGACTAGCTCCACCATCCTCACTGACAGCTCACAAAGACTCAGTAGGACTGGAAGTCAGACCCGTGTATAACCTCAGAGTTTCAGAACTTGCATTAAAAACAAATGCAGTGAATGGAAAAGGTCAAAAGTAGACTTCAGGGCTACCTGAGACAGAGTGGGACACCATCTTTATTATAAAAATTTATTATGCAATCTAGAAGATGAAATATGCATATATGCAAATGTTAATATGCACATTTCAAAGCACTGTTTTTCCTGAAATATTTCCACAAAACCTCTCTCTCCATTATCCTGCATTCTCAATCACTTAATCACTAAAACCAGAAGGATAGCTAAATTCCATCTTTGAAAAAAAAAAGACAAACACATTAATTTAGAAAATGAAATGTTAAATCAACTTTGTATTCTTAGTGTTGTCCAGACTTACATGTGCATCACTGGGTTTATATGACCACTTAGTGACTTACAATACGTTACATTTCTCCCAAAGATTTTTCCTCCTTGAAAATGCTTTATCGGCTAAGATAGAATTTGTCAAATTGAAGCCAGAAGAATGAAAACCTCAGAAAAATAGAGATTGCAAATTATTTTCTGTCTGAGAAATTTGTTTGAACATAATGACAAACTCCCTTTTGTGTTCAGCACCCAAGCAGTGTGGCTTCAAAAAGGCATCACACACTGCCAACAATATATAATTTGCAAGATCGACACAGGCATTTGTGACACAGAAAAGCCAATGGAATTGCTCTACAGGGGAAGAATCCTGCTGCTTCAGTCCCCAGATCAATGGCAGCTGAGAAAGATGGAAATGCAAACCCTACCGTCCATCACAACAGGCGTCAAGCACCATCTTCCATCAATAACCCTGATGAACAATACTGGAGGCAATGGAAGCTCAGGAACAGAAAGATTAGTCAATACACATCATTGCTTCTGCTTTTTTATTTTTTTCCTACCAGTTGGCAGGTTCTTTCTGTTCTTCTATCCAGTATTTTAGTGAATGAGCATCCAGATAGGTACATGCAGTACATGTGTTCACTCTACCTGCAGTGCTCTGGGGCAGGGACTGCCTTTTCGTTCTGTACTTGTACCCGAAGTACAGTGAATTGCTAGGCTAATACCAGAGTTCTCCGGCAATGAGGTGGTAGAAAAAAGCAGTACCGGTGCTATTCTGGGACTGCGATGGCATGTAACAGAGGTGAAGGCAGACAGGCCAGAATAAACACTCCTGGTGCTGGAGAGTAGGGAGAGCTGGAAAAAAGTGACTCTGAGGGAAACCTGTGTGCCTCGAAGCAGGATCCTCAAGTCTTCCTGGGAGCTTTAAAGAACTGAAAACTAAAGGGGGAGGGAAGGAGGAGATAAGATGTTTTTGACATACTTGTCTAGATCATTAGATTTGTTCTCATAGTTTTTCATCACACGGAGGACTTGAACGTCTTGGCTCAAGAAGCAAGGAGGAAGGAGGCCATGAATTCCAAGCTGCAGCCTCTCTTCAAGTGTAAAAGCCATTCCCTGGGAAAAAAAGAGGAAGGTACGTTCAAATGGCGCAATATGCACTACCAGACAGGATATCCAAGAGGAAAGCCAGCAACAGCATGCAGCCCCCGAGGGCCTGGAGGCAGCCCTCCCCTGCAGGGACTGTGGGGCTCAGACCACCCAGACCCTACAGCTTCTGGATTACCAGTCCCAGCATCGGCAGGGCTTTGATGATCCACACTCTTTTGCCATGTCAATTTGGTTGGTCTCTACAGTGTGTACAACTTTATAGTGTATACATTCCTAGGGTTTCTTTCACTTTATGCTCTTCTTATAATACTTAATTAGCTCACGCCTACTAGTTTCAATGGCCTTCCTGAAAGCCCAGCTTTCACAATCCTTTACAAATCACATGACAGGTTTAGAATCATAGAATCACAGAATTGTTTAGGTTGGAAAAGACCTTTAAGATCATCGAGTCCAACTGTAAACCTAATCCTGCCAAGTCCACCACTAAATTGTGTCCCTAAGCACCACATCTACACAGTCTTTTCAATACCTCCAGGGGTGGTGACTCAACCACTTCCCTGGGCAGCCCATTCCAATGCTTGATAAAACTTTCAGGGAAGAAATTTTTCCTAATATCCAATCTAAACCTCTCCTGGTGCAACTTGAGTCCGTTTCCTCTTGTCCTATCGCTTGTTACTTGGGAGAAGAGACCAGCCCCCACCTCACTACAACCTCCTTTCAGGTAGGTGTAGAGAGCGATAAGGTCTCCCCTCAGCCTCCTTTTCTCCAGGCTGAACAACCCCACTTCCCTCAGCCGCTCCTCAGAAGACTTGTGCTCCAGGCCCTTCACCAACTTGGTTGCCCTTCTCTGGACACGCCCCAGCACCTCAATGTCTTTCTTGTAGTGAGGGGCCCAAAACTGAACACAGGACTCGAGGTGCGGCCTCACCAGTGCCGAGTACAGGGGGACGATCACCTCCCTGCTCCTGCTGGCCACACTATTTCTGATACAGGCCAGGATGCTACTGGCCTTCTTGGCCACCTGGGCACACTGCTGGCTCATATTCAGCGGGCTGTTGACCAACACCCCCAGGTCTTTTTCTGAAGGGCAGCTTTCCAGCCACTCTTCCCCAAGCCTGTAGCGTTGCATGGGGTTGTTGAGACCCAAGTGCAGGACCCAGCACTGAGCCTTGCTGAACCTCATACAACTGGCCTCGGCCCATCGATCCAGCCTGTCCACATCCCTCTGTGGAGCCTTCCTGCCCTCCAGCAGATCAACACTCCCGCCCAACTTGGTGTCTTCTGCAAACTTACTGAGGGTGCACTCGATCCCCTCGTCCAGATCATTGATAAAGATATTAAACAGAACTGGCCCCAATACTGAGCCCTGGGGAACACCACTCGTGACCGGCCACCAACTGGATTTAACTCCATTCACCATCACTCTTTGGGCTCGGCCATCCAGCCGGTTTTTTACCCAGGGAAGAGTACACCTGTCCAAGCCATGATCAGCCAGTTTCTCCAGGAGAATGCTGTGGGAAACAGTCTCAAAGGCTTTACTAAAGTCTAGGTAGATGACATCCACAGCCTTTCCCTCATCTACTAAGTGGGTCACCTTGTCACAGAAGGAGATCAGGTTGGTCAAGCAGGACCTGCCTTTCAGAAATCCATGCTGACCGGGCCTGATCGCCTGGTTGTCCTGTACATGCTGCGTGATGGCACTCAAGATGATCTGCTCCATAACCTTCCCCAGCACCGAGGTCAGACTGACAGGCCTGCAGTTCCCCAGATCCTCTTTATCACCCTTCTTGTAGATGGGCATCACATTTGCTAACCTCCAGTTAGCAAAGATTCAGATTTGGATACTGAATAGTATACCCAACTCATCAACTTCAGTTACGTTCTAGTTTTCCACCAGACACAATGTATATTAATGGCATATTAGCAGAGCAGAAGACAGACATGACATGTAGGATGCTTCCTCAGTGCTAACCCTTTATTTTTATTCAAGGAGCACACAGAGTGCCACAAGTCCCTTTAAGCAGCTGCCACTGGCCTACAGCTTAAGCTGGATGACTAGATTGGGTGGGATAACCCTGCCCTTACAGGACAATTTCATCCTTCCTAGGCAGAAGCCTGAGCGTGTCCCACTCCTGTGCATGCAGGGGCTGATGCTCCAGACGACCAGCAGTGCCCTGTGCTGGACTCACCCTGATGAACAGCAATGGTAAACGCATTCTGCAGTCTGGGAAGAAGATTATAAAAGGTCTTAGTCCTTAATTAATGGGATTTCTGCTATGCTGATAGCAGATTAGACAGCAGGATAGAAGGAAACATTTTCAGGAGCGTCTAAGGAGCTTAAATCCTAATGAAAACTTCACCCATAACTAACGAACTGATTCATATCTTGATGAACAGCTGGAAGTAAAATATTCAAAATCAGTAATTATTGGGCTACGTCTACTCAAGAACACAGACAAATGCTTGAAAAAATCTTAACGAGCAGCTTTATGACTACGTAGCTGTTAAACTGCTGTTTTCTTCCATGGATTTAGTATTTCTCTATGACAAATAACTGTTATTATTGTTGCACAAGAAAAACTGAGGACATATCTCGATGAACTTGGTTTTGGCAGCCTGCCCTCGCCTCCTATTGCTTGTTCCTGTCCCTGTGCCATCCCAATGGTTGTGCCAGCACAAGCATGTGTGCAGTCACATGGTTAATCAGCGAAAGGAAGTACCTGGATTAAAAATAACCAGGTCATTTGAGCTCAGAGCAGCTCCCCTGGCTGATGATACACTATAGATGGCTCTACAGACATTGGCAAACCTGGGCACAGCCACTGGGGACATACAGCAGTGGGAATGGACCGCTGGATGAGCCACTCACTTGTAAGTGGTGTAGATGCTGGTGAAAATGTTTCTCAAACTATCAGCAATGCCAAGTAACCTGTGACAGGAGAGAGGAAAGGACTGAAACTGATTCTCCTTTTTGCCAGACCCATGCTTTGTACATAGTGTGACACTTCTTTTATTAGTAAATTGTGCACTAGCGCAAATTAAAAAAAAAAAAAAACTTCATATATTTCAGAAAAGATATTCAGCCTCTGGGACATCTGAGAAGAAAACAGACTTTTTCCCACAAGCATTTTCATAGTTTTTTTCTGCTCTGTATCAGGATAGAGCCAATTATTTTCAAAATCTTTTGATGTAAGAACATGACAGAGAGAAATCATCCCTCTTCCAGCCAGCAGACGAGAAGTCAGCAGTTGCCCAGGAGGCAGGAGGTCAAGATTTTGCTGTCAAACCCAGAAATGGCATCAAGGTCTCTGTGGTCATTGTTGACTGTTGTACCCACGACATGGCTGGTTCTGCTGAAGTGCCTGACATTTCTGACCCAAATTTCCTTCCTGGACCTGAGAAGCCTTCCCCGAAATGAGTTTCATAGCAGAACTGGTACGTTCCCACAAGACAAAGTTTGAGTTTTTGTGAGTCATCATTACTGAATTTAAAAAAAACCCAACATATTCTCATCAGAAAACTTGCAACCATCTGTATTCTCCAGACTGATGACTTCTGAAGTACTAGACTAAGACCAATACTGGACATCAGCTCTACATCACTATTTGGCTTTACACTGACAATATTATATCACGGCAGGGAAAATATAGCTACTATGAATGTCAAAGTTTATCTGCAATGAATGGAAAAAAAACCGATAAAATTTCAAACCACTTACTTCCTGCAACCTTTGAACGTGGAGGACAGATAATGGGAGACAGAAATATTTGGCAGTAAATACTCCACTTGCTTGTCTAGAGAGAGTCACATCACAGGTTGGGTGATCAGGGTCACAGACCTGATCCCTGTTCATCCCCTGGAACAGAACTGAATCTCAGCAAAAAAAGTAAACCAGCAGCGGATACTCTTCTAAAAGACCCAGGGGCAGTGTAAGAGCTGTGATGGAATTAGAGCTGCCATGAAGGTGAAGCACTTGTATCTGGGCACTCGCCCTTCAGTTCCGCTCATTTTTTTTCTCCTTTTGGGGGGGAACTCACCAGGCTGAAAAGTGTTCAGCAGTGTCCTGGGAAACCTCTTGAAGTGGTATTGGGAATTAATGTAATAATGAATGACTGAATAGGGCAAAAGGAAGCGTGGGGTTGTAGAGTGGTTTGTCTGTTTAACTTGGGCTGGGAGGGACATTCGTGCGTGCTTTGGGCACAACTTTGCTCAGCGCTTAATTTCTGGCTAGTTTTAAGGTCCACATAGTGCCAGGAGTCCGGTGTGCCAAATCACTGTTTCAAGGCACAGCAAATGCAAGACTCTGAACTCTAATTTTAAGCAATTTGGAGATCTATGTGCATGAATACATGTCTTTGGATCGCAAGAGCAGATTAAACTGTTCAAACACAATCACAGTTTTGCTGTTAACAGTCCAAAGGTAAGCATGGTCATACTAATATACATCTCTAGCTCACTGCACTTTTGTATTTACTGCATCTGAATGAGCTCTACCAGTATAACCACCCTCATACTGGAGCAATTGCAACCATGCGTGATGAGGAAGTCCCTGCCTTCACAACCAGTTAAATCTCCAAAACACTTTTAAGTACAGAGCTGGTCCACCATACAGTGGCTCTATAGCAGGGTCGGGAGCAGAGCAGAAATTGCCTGCCCTGACTTTGAAGGCTGCTTTCTGAAGTTTCTCGGAAGGTCTAGGAGTAGGACCCCTGGGTGAAGTGGTTATATTCACTGAAACAGCACAGCGTGAAATGAATTTGGAAACACATTCTGCCCCAGATCAAAAGCTGGAATTCACTGAGGTATTGCTATGTTTAAGATTAAAGCTTTTAGGGTTGGATTTTTTTTTTTTAAGACTGCCTGAAAGCCATATTGTACCACTCTTTTTCTGGTCTTGAAAGGTCTAATGATTAGATGGTGAGCCACAGCCCTGCAGAGCTAAAGCCAGGTGCTCCGATTCATTTTTAAATGTGTGGGAAATGAGTTGTCATGGAGAGGGCAGATGCTATGTCACTACCCAAAAACAAAGGCAAAAACATCAGCTGCCCACAAGGCTTCACGCTACGTAGGGGCTAAGCAAGGGGGTTTGTGCTGAAAAAGGCTTGCTGCAAAGAACCCCAAATGCTTGTTTTCTTACTGCTGACAGCACCAAGTCTGTTATGCGGCAGCTCCCTCTTTGCAGCTCAAGCCCATGAAAGCCACTTATTTCAGAAACTGAACGGTGAAGCCAATTCACAGATAACAATTAGTTTTATCACCGCCTGCACTCTCCAGCAGTGAGAAGGGGGTATTCCACTCAGGGATGAATACAAGCAGGAGGGATGCAAGCATGGCTTAGCCTTATAATTTACTCATTATAGATCATACTTCTGCAGGTGGGAACAAAGACACAAAATGGTAGTTCCTAGGGTATCAGAAAACTGTTGTTAAAGCAATGGGGGCTTAATCAAGGGCTGAATTAGGCCTTACCTAGTGCAGAACATGCAGAGTCCACTGTGGCTCAGACCATCTCCAGCTGCTCAGCACCTTTTTGGAGCAGAGTCTTGGCTTACTGCATCTTTCCATATGCCTGTGCTCTACAGTGCAACTAGCAGCTACAGCACAGGGCGGGCTGTGGGGTGGCTTTCATGGCCAGACCAAGGGGTTTATGCAGTTTGTACAGTCCCAGGCCATTGCCCTCCGTGATGGTGACACTCAAGCTGTGGTTCTCAGCCTGCTTGCTGGGACCACAGTCCTTAATCCATGCAACTGAAAGCTGGCCTGGCAGTCTCTGAGCTGAGTAAACAGGGATCAGTGAACAACTCCCAGCCATTTTCAAACAGTCTCTGGAACAGTCTAGGTTCCTAGTCTGGTAAGAGCAGGGTGCTGGAAGGGGACATGGGGAAAATGGAGACACACAGGGATCACCACTGCAGGCTGCGAGAGCAGGCACAGCTAATCCGCTTCTCCTTTATGATTAGTATGTTAACAGCCATGCTAGGGAAGTCCTAATAGTCAGGGAACATAATAAGCTTATTCTGTACAGATTTTTCCTGTAATGTGTTTTCCATAGATATTTGCACCTGTCCAATTTTACAGCCAGGATGTACTTGGACTATCTGCAAGCAAAAGTTCCTGCCGTAAGGGGTCAGTGCCAGAAGCTAAACTAATCCCCACTGACACCGCATGCAGGGGCTGGGGAGCAGAGAGCAACAGCAAAAACCATCAATTTTCTACACTGTGAAAGATTTTTCTAGAAAGGTCAGATCCTACTGCGGCTTCCTCATCTCTGGCTGACTTGATAACCCTCTTCACAGTGCTCCTTCTCAGCTACTCGAGCTTCTCTTGCTGCTGTGGATGGACTGCCACGGGCCCTGTCCTGCACTGCATCCCACCCTGGAAAAGCTGTACTGAAAATATTATTTGTATAAAAAGAAGGAAGGAGGCACATCAGAGGGCTAATACTTCATTTTCTCATTTAAATATCTTATTACCTTTAATTTGTATGTGTTTGTGCTCTTAAACTTGGAAAAAACCTGAACCTTTTAGGGTATGGGGAAGACATTGTTCAGTGTGTCTTCTCTGAAAGCTGGAAAGATTCCCCACTGTACCTTCTCAGCAGTTATTGCTGGGGAAACCTTTTGTTGACCATGATTTACAAACTCTTCTCACAGCATCTATACCTCTTTCTGGGTTCAAAGTCACTAGCTAAAAAATCCCAAACTCTTGGCCATCCCCTTTGTTACAAAGTAATATAATCGTGGATTTCTAATCCTTTCATATCATTTCTTTCTCTCCCACAGAGCCTGGGAATGCTAAAAAACCCTCCAAGACAAAGATAATTAAGCAACTAAACTTCATGTTTGTTTCAGTTCCTGGGGAACCATCTTTAATGAGGTCCACTAATTCAATTACAACTTGAGTTGTCCCTACTATTAATGAGGTTTTACCAGTAACTGTTTTGCTTTCTGCAAGTAACTTCCTTTCACCGGATTAAAGGGACATATTTCCATTATTATTCTCATTTTTACCTTGTCTTACAACTTTTGATTTATACCAATGTAAGAGTGAGCAGAACTGGAATATGACAAAGTCCCTGTGCCAGAATACTTACTGGCCAGGGACCTGATCCTGCACAGTTTATCTCACAGAAGTAAATGCTTTCCTGATGAGGACATCCCTGATGGGCATGTGATGGGCAAGATGTGACAGGGTCAGCCAAGAAGAAGCAAAGCCATGCTGTTCCCACATGTTACAGGAGGTTTACCTCAATAAATAAAACTCGTAAGCCAAATGTCTTCAGGGGTTTATTCCTTAATCCATAGGAGGAACTTCAGTGCAAAGCTCCTCAAGCCCTGCTCTGTGATTTCAGACTGCAGGGGTACAGCTCTATACCAAATTTAGTGGAGAACTCATTACTATTTCCCACAGTTTGCCAGCCTCCAGGGTAGCAATTTTTCCTCCACAGAAAGAAAAAAAAAAAAAAAAGAAAGAAGAAATCCATATGCTAGAAATTATATGTGTTTTGTCTGAAAACAAGATTCTGATGCATTGAGAAAAACAGATTTTTTAAAACTGAGCTAGACAAACTTCCCCAAAGAACAGCTGGTTTGGCACGCTGGTTTTGTGAAGGATCTATGAACTTTGCAGATAGTTAAAAATAGCAGCATTGCTCTATTGATAGGAAAGGTGGAGATAGACAATTAATGCCAAGTAAGAGGTGACAAGATACAGCTGGGTTTTTAAGAAACTCAAATTTGGGGCCAAATTCAATACCTGCCCTCCTCCCACAAACACAGTATTAAGATCCTCATGGAGTTCTGGCCAAGCTAATGGGAATACTTCTTTGGCTTTAGTGAGAAATAGATTAGGCTGCTATTTCTTTTGTTTTTTACTAGATTCACAAATGTCTTTACATGTATGAAGTGTCAAAATACAAGCTTCAGTGTATTTCAGTAAAGGAGAAGAGTAAAGTCACTGCATGGAGAATAGGACTGCCATGCTACAGAAAAACTTGGTGTAACAGGGAAAAAAATGAGAAATCTTGAGAAATTATTAGGAGCAATAGAGCAGCACAGAGTCCCAAACAGGGTGGGACACATGGTGCACGCATACACGCATACAGCAGAGTAAAAGACTGTTCCTGCTTGGATGAGCTTAAAACACGAAGCATTCAGTGGTTGCCTCTTCATGGATAGCAAAATACTTGGTAGGGAAGGGAGGCCTGATGGAGCAAGCAATAATGAGAACATCAGGTTTTGTGCTACAGCCAAGACCATGGGCGGATTCCTAAGGTGAACCCCAAATTCTCAGCCCCCATCAAAAATATCCCACGTGATCTTGGCACATGGATCCTAGTGGATTGGCCTTTCTGACTCCCAAGAAAATGAAGACAACCTCGTGCCTCTTCTGTGTGATTCCCAGCCCCCCTGCATAATTCCACATCTGTTTTACACCTACCACCGTCACACCTTTTTATGCCAATTAGCGAGCGAAACGAGCTATTCCAGAATAGAAATGAGAAGCTCTTAGTCCACATGGCTATCTATCTCATCTGTGGGGAATGCTATTCTTTCACCTCGTGGGGAGAGGGAACAAGGTAAAATCAGTTTCTGCAGGAGATTTGCCAAGCACAAACCCCAGTATTTCTGTCAAAGTATGGCAGTTTCTGTGATGCTGCAGGCACACATTTCTCCC
Source organism: Haliaeetus leucocephalus (assembly GCF_000737465.1). NCBI lineage: Eukaryota > Metazoa > Chordata > Aves > Accipitriformes > Accipitridae > Haliaeetus > Haliaeetus leucocephalus. The sequence continues at coordinate 6,810,682 of NW_010973052.1, read as the reverse complement.
ACATATGATGTTTCTCCTAGACAGGAAGAATTCAGCATAAATTACAACACTTGCATTCCAAAGTCTATGAAAACCAGCCCTCATCCTCAATTTGAACAAGCAAGTATGTCTGAGAAGAAAGATCAAGGCAATTTTAAGGTTTAAATGTGATCCAAAACTTCAAGAAAATGCAGTTTTAAAAGCCAGTTTTACAATGTCTGGGAACTTCTTCCATTGTACAGGCAGCTGGTCATGTGAATCGTGGTTGCATATAATTTGGGTTCAGTACTATAGAGAGCACTAACTTCCTTTTGAGGTTCCAGCAAATTACATAAAATGAATCTTGTGCTCTTACTGCTCGCACGCAAACTGCATCATGCTGTGGGTTTGGAGGATAGGAGTCTCTCCGCAATTTGTATCTCATTTGCTATTGCCACTCCAGCAAATGAGGTTGCTCCAAATGTAGGTTGGAGCTGGATTACAGTTCATGGATGATTGCTGATGGCTCTATTTGGTTGAACACCACTGGAAAGCACTGCCTAAGCCATAGGACTAGCTGTTTCACAAGAAGATTGCTTGGATGGAAGCTTAATCTGAATGAAACCAAGAGTAGTTCTGTTACTGACTTTACCAGAGATTATTTCTCCACTGCACCATTCATATGTTCTTGTATGCTGCTTCTACCAAAGCTCAGTGGAAAGGAACCAGCAGCAGCAGCTTCTTGAGCAGTACCAGATGCTCTCTGCTCATTCCCATCTAATCCAGGACAAGCAGGCTCGGCTTCTGAACCACAATATTAATAGCTGTTTAATGAGATGTAACATATGCCTGCATATGCAGAGCACTACAGGTCATCTGAGATGCTTACAAACCACTCAGATATCCCCTCAGCTAAAAGATTCTAGAAAAAGGCAATGTTTTCCTTTAAAAATTAGGAATATGAGAAATAAAGAAGGCTCTAAATAAGAAATCTGTCATCTCAGTGAAAAAACACCACTAAGCTCTCCTCCAATTATACAACCACCACTTGAAGACAACTAAACATGCAGGTAAACAACAAAGCATCCCGCAGGAAATCTGTGTGAACCTCCATCTCCCATTTGCCCTGCTTTTGTTTTTCCCTCACTGTTTCTGCAGTCCATCCACACTGCAAGGTCGTTGATGGACTTCAACCCAGGCAGCTTATGCTGGGGCTCAACAGAGAAACGGTAGCTAATCTGATGTGCACGGGGCCAAGGCACAGTCACCCATTGCAGTGCCCATTGGCACTGGAACGCACCAGCTGAGAGACATACAGCACTCTCAAGAGTGTCCAGCTTCCCTATGGCAGGCAAAAGGAAATCTTCGTGCTGTCCTTGTTTGGCAGCTCACCTTAGAGTTTAGCTGTGCTTTGCACCATGATGATATTTTTCTTCCCACTTCTCAGCCTTCCACAGATTCAGCCCTCTGACGGTCTTTTATTTTGTCTCCCAAGGCATTAAGATCTTGCTTCTCTCTCTTTACTCCAGCATTTCTACAACTGTATTTCACAAAACCCCTTTTTAGCACTGACAGGTAGCTACAGCTGTATGTATGCACACATAATATATACGTAGCACAAACGCATGTTCTTTTCCAATCCAGCCTCCAGCCAGCCCTAAGATGATCTCCGTGCTAACCTCAAGGGCTGTTGTTTTGCCAAGCACGTTTTGCTTAAATGCTGAGATCAGTCATCCAACTGTCCAAACTACTTTTAGCATCACCAGCAGAGCAGCTAGCCTACCGTGACTACCCTCTGAACCAGCCCCTTGTCCTCCTCCTTGTCTGAATATTTTACTTCAAACTCTTTCTTCCTTTTTAATGCGGAGAGGAAAAAGGAAGATGCATGAAGTGCTCACATACGTGCGATCTGACCTTTCGTGTCTACAGCTCTCATCACCTTTGCGTGCACTCTCCCTGCTATCTTGGTCTATTGTCAACTTGATTGGAGCTGTCTCTAAATTATATGCAGTTGAATGCACAGCACTTAGCATGCTTGGCCCTGATACTGCAGCATCTGGACTGCAATTTGTACAATAACACAAATACAAAATGATACATCCTTTCTATCAAACTTCCCCCCCAGGACCTCTAAATATTCTTCCAATGATATAGTCCTTTTATTTTCCACTTTCTTTGCTCCTCAAAATTTCAGCTCTATTTTTTCCATATGGTGTCAGTAGAACTATATCCAAATATTCCAGGTGACAAAACACCACTAATTTCATACAAGTGCTTTAATTTTTATCACTTTGCTGAGATTGATCTTAACCACTTCCAGTTTCAAAAGCACCCGCTGCACTAGAAAGATATTTACACTAAACTATAAATCAAATAACTAATAAAGTTCCCTAGATTTTTCCAAAAAAGTTCAAAAATGAAAACTCCCATCCTCCTCTTCCAACTGTTTTTAATCAAGGGCAGTATGAAACAAGTTATCCAAGTTCAGAAAAAAAATCCAAGTTTGGAAAAAAAAAAAAAGTACAATTGCTCTGAGATTAAATTTAAAGATTAAAATCCTTTTGATTCCCTGAGCTGTTTGACAAACATTTCTGTGGAACAGGAACTGCAGCAAGATGTTATAAAATATTTACGTCAGTTTGCAACATGCGTGACCACAGGTTGGTCAAGACAGCTGAAATGTTCATCATTACTAGGAAGCTGTAAATCACCGCTTTGGCAAACCTTCAAATGAGTTTAGAAAAAAACTGGTTCTGTTCTTGATCCCATTAGATGCTATAACTTAAAATGCAAATAATATTGCTCTTGGAACAGCTGCTGCATGTTCACCTCGGCACAATTACTCCAGCCTCTCCTAGCTTAGACGAGTATCGTCCGAGGCCAATGCAGCAGCTTCCTTCCTCCAACAGAACATCCATTCTTCTGTAACTGAAACACTTCAGCTAAATGACGCAAAGATGAAGCATGACTGCACTAAGGGTAACAAACAGAGTCCAGGCTACTTGAATACACAAGCACTATCCCAAAATAATTTGCTATGTCGATGATCAGGAGAAGGCAATGGCTAAAGCATTGATTTCACTTATGCACCTCTGTTTGTTAGGAGACCCCAGCTGATGCATCAAACCATCAAACCTTCTATTCAAAGTTGGGTTTCAACTTAATACCTGCCTTGCTGGAAGAGCATGGGTGCAGTGCGGGGAGCACTGGAGGCAGAGCCAGCCAGAGTCTGCAAAGCCTGGGAAGGTTGAAGTGACTTTCATTTACAACCTGCTGAGAAAGACCTGCATGGAGGACAACAGGAAGGCCACTGATTTTGCTTTCTTCCAAACCAGCTGATGACACTGGGCACATCTTTGGGAGTAGATCCCGCAAACTCAGATTTCAGTCCAGGGTTTTGATTCTCCTCTGCCTGGCACCACAGTCATGCAGCGACATCAGAGTAAAGCAAATGTAAAATGATTTTGAACTTGCTCAGTGTTTGAAATAACCAAAGCCCTGGACATTCAGAGCTGAAAAGCTAGATGGAGACCTTTTTGTGTCCTTTCCAAATATAAAGCGTGCTTATGAGAAAGATGGGGACAGACTTTTTAGTAGGGCCTGCTGCAATAGGACAAGGGGAAATGGCTTTAAACTGAAAGAGGGTAGATTTAGATTAGCTGTAAGGAAGAAGTTCTTCACTGTGAGGGTGGTGAGGCACTGGAACAGGTTGCCCAGAGAGGCTGTGGCTGCCCCATCCCTGGCAGTGTTCAAGGCCAGGTTGGATGGGGCTTTGAGCAACCTGCTCTAGTGGAAGGTGTCCCTGCCCATGGCAGGGGGGTTGAACTAGATGATCTTTAAAGGTACTTTTCAAGACAACCCATCCCATCAGTCTACTTTTTGGGGAAAACAAGGCTACACTTCAGTATGATTTTGTCAGTTCTCAATGACTATATGATATTTTATCAGGCACAACCACCTTCCTCCTGGGGCTGAAACTCACATATAAGAACTTATCACAATATCCATAAAATCTGAGTAAGGGAGCACTCACTTCTAAGGTTGCTGGCTTACCATTATGTTTGGTACTGAACAAAACCTAAAAAGTCACACTCTGCTTTATTATCCTTTACAATAAAAACATGTTTGTCAGAGTACGTGTCTTTTGTGTGTTTAAAAAAGGTTTGTCTTCTGTTCCATCAGTATGTGGAAGTGCTGACTTTGCCAGGTCAGTCGTTAACCAACATCATTTACTTTCTGGCTGCGTCTCTGCCTTGCTGCCACACGACAACATCCTTTCCCAACACAGGAGAAGAGGTCAGCAGTTTTGACTGACTGATCCATAATTGATGTTGATGAACTAAAGGATGCTCTCAGAGGGAAGGCGTGAAGCTGAAAGGCACCCCAGGGAGTTATTTAACAGTTATTTAAGGATGCGCATAGAACTGCATCAACAGCCTCTTCAATAAAAACCATGCTCTGGACAAAGGTCCAGGATCCCTAAAGATGGGATCCTCTTCATGATACCTGCGTAAGCAAACTGACAGATTTTTTTTGTTGGTAAAGAACCAACAGCAATTTAAGAAGAACAGGACAGTGTTTTTCTTGTGCCTTCATACCTCTGTAATTGTCTCAGTAGTATGTGCGTGATACTATATCCTTGCGTCTGAAAACTTGCCTAAGAGCAATAGAGTAGCTGGCAAAACCCAGGTGATCTCTACCTGAGAAAGTGGCAATCTCTACATGAGGGTGCTAGTCCAGTCCCTCCGGACCCAGAACTCAGTATAAGATGTCAGTGAGAGGCAGCAGGCTTTTCCTTCACTGAGCTGCACAGATTGGTTTGCAAGCTGGTAACATTGGGGTCTGTTTGAGGAAAATGTTTTCTGCTGGGAAGCCCTAATCAGGGCAGCAAGAGGAGTACCTGAGCGTAAGGTCTCTTGCAGTTGTTAATGCCACCGTGACTTACACTCAGTAACTCAGGAGGATCATATCCTGCAGCTCTGAAAGGCTGTAATGACAACAGAAGTATCATACTAAGCGAGTGCTAAGTGAGTCCAGCCAGCTGGTTAAGAAACTAGCTTGACAAACTGCCTAGACCTTTCTGTCCAGAACAATGTGACCAAATAAAAGTAGAATGGGATGGGCAAGGGGAAAATGAGCAGTTAATGGGTTACGAATTGTGCAGCTAATACCATGCAGTGGTCAGGAGGAAGCCCGTGGGATACTTCAGCTCCCACAGCAGGGTCACACACTGCCCCAGGAGCTGACTCCGCTCCTCCGGGGCCCAAGGGGAGCTCCCAGAGAAAGTCACCTGGGCACTGGCATTTCCAAGCTCAGTTGCATTTCCATTCCTAAAGCAGTTTCTACTGCTTTATTACAACACAAATGCCGCTTGCTCATTCAGCCCCATCTCTCTCTCTCTCTTCTGATTTTCTTTCACAGAAAATGCAAAGAAGTTAAGTGGCAGAGCTGATAATTAATGGTAGATTATCTTGTAGAAGTTGCTATTTCCAGGATGTATCATTTGGAGCTTCCAAGAATGTCAGTGAACATTGTGTTTGGGCTGCAGTTGTCACACACTGTCATTGTATTTCCTCTGATGACTTCCTGAAGCAAGGTTTTTGTTTTTTCTAGCTGGTATTAGATATGTGCATGTCAGAAACTAAGGAAACAAATACTATTAGTGCCAGATCTGCAGGATGAACCTTACTGTTACTTCACCACACAATAAAGAAAACTCGCCACTAAAATTTGGTTATTAGTAACTGGTTACTTTCATGAAAACATTCTGTGTATGAGTAACGTCAGTGGCAAATACAGAGGATCCTTCAGACAGTTCCCACGCATTTGTTGCTCTAGGCTGTGTTAGGCAACTCAGTGCACACCAATTTGAAGATCACGAAATAACTCCAGTTGGCACAGAGTGGCTATCTGCTCCCTTGGGGACAGCGGCTGTTGTGAGTCTACCATCCTTACATTCAAGTGTATACACTGGTTTCCAGACAGCAGTGTTAAACCTTGGGTCTTGCTTTTTTAAAGAAATTAATGGACTGAGCCCTTGGTTACACAGACTGAATTCTGATACAGAGCTTGATCTCTGCACCACTGCAGCGTCCGGGCTTCTGAGACAGGCCAGATACCACGTCCCAGGGCAAGTTGTGTGCTAGCTGCGTACATGCTGTCCAGGGTATCTAGCCCTGGAAGAAGCTTTCAGAGAAGGTCAAGTAGATCCAGGGTGTGACCTTCTGGAAATGACCAGAAGCTTTTCCCTTCAGCAGCTCTATCCCTCACAATTCAAAACAACCTTTTATTCCTAAAGCCCTGTCAACTCAACCCTTCAAAAACATGAAGCACAACGAAGGAGAGCCTAACCACAAAGAGAGTCTGGACTCCCTGAAGGAAGGAGGGCAGCGTATCCGTGGCCGAGTCCCAGGATGACAGTCAGTGATATGATGTCTAAAGATGAGCACCTAGGAGGATCTAAAGACAAAAGCACTGACAAAATCCTTCTGCTAGAATGAATTTCAAAAATGAAAACGTTAAAGCCAGTTTCAGAAGTTTGTCTGAAAGCCATCTCTTCTGCCCAAGGCTTGCAGTTTTGTTCTGAGCGTAACGCAGGCCTTTGTTCAGCAGCAGGCTACGGTGGAAATTATGAAGCTGGCATTTAGGCCATGCAAAATCATACCCTGTATGTACTGAAAGGGAAAGCAAAGTGGACTAAGCTTTCTTTGTTCCTTAGCCGGAGGGTTTGGCTTAGCATGCAGCCTGGCCCTTCTTTCCAGCTTAAGACAAATTGGATTCCAGTGGTAAAGCCCTGGCTCCAGTGAATTACATGGCAAAACTCATGTTGAATCCAGAGCAGATCAGATATGATGAGTCTTTGGGATTTGTTTAATAGACAAAAACATAAATGTAAATAATGACAATTATTCCATTATTATTAAAAAATAAAACCGCCTTTAAGTGAAAGTTGAAGCAATGGCAAGACATACCAAGGTTTAATCACATCTGCAAGGTCCTGTGAGGAGCAGGGAGTTGGACTCAATGATCCTTATGGGTCCCTTCCAACTTGAGATATTCTATGATTCTATGATATTATAGACTTAAGGTTTTTAAAATAAATATAACTTCTGTAACAAAAGAAATGTTACATTATCAAGCTACATTTCTTGGAAGGAAAACTCACGCTTTTTAGTTTACATAGAGTCAACAGAGTCAAAGTCCAGTATCGGGTACTGTATGTAACAAATGCCAATGAAGTACACTCTTCCAGACATAAATCCTTTCATTTCTGCTACTCTGAAATGTCTCACCTTAATATCTTTGGATCTGAGTTTAGCTAGCAGGTACAGTATCTTTTCTCCATTTGGGCTAGCCACAAAGTTGGAAAACCAACTCATATTTGATAAAGGAGAACTTGTTTTCTTTCTCCATTCTTTTACCAAAACAGAATCCAGAATCAAATCTATTAAGTCAAAATGAAAATGAAATTTTCATTTACTTAATGAAAACAGAGCCATATTTTCCAAGGGTCTTTAGGTACTTGTAGATGCAGAAAGATATCTACTGGGATTATCAAAGATATATTAATAGGATAGGTCTCTAATTTGCACTGTGTTCAAATCCCAGAGATTTAATATAGCACTGCCTAAATACCGCCACAACTCTGATTGGAAAGGTAACAAGAAACTACAGATTCTCTAGTGGCTGTTAGTATTTTATTTATTTTATACATTTGCTTTTCTCAGTAAAATAAAATTATCCTAAGAGGGGTTGGCTACACAAAAAAAAGCCATTAGAAATTGCTTTTAAAGAGAGCTCTAATTTCTAGCCAAATAGCCCTAATATAAAGTCAGAGTAAAAGTATCTGGAAAAGAAAAAAAGAAGAACAAGTATAAATGGATCTAGACAAACTACCTGACTGCTTAAGTAAAAACAAAGTTTTGGGGCTGCCTTCTGATAACAAGAACTTGCTTACAGACAAACACATGCATAACCATTGCCAGCCAAGGAGAAAGAACATTTAGGAAAACAAACAAAAAATAGAAAATCAGGTTTCCTGCTTGTTATAGGTCAGCCCATCTCACCCCAGTGAGCCAGTACTTCCCCCCAGATCATTTACTCCAGTTGGATGCTGTTTCTGCACCACAGTGTTGTAACTGGTGAGTTGCTTCCACTACAGAGTTTCACTTCATTCAGAGGGCTATGTGAGTTTTCTAGATGTACAGTTTGTTGGACAACCAAGTTCCTCACCTTCTAATTTTGAGACCTCCTCTGCAATTTCCAAGGCTCAAAGCATCCCAGCATATTAAGAAGATGTGCATGTGCTTGGCATTTATTGGTTTGTTAATGAGAGAATCCAGAATCCCTAATTAGGAGGTTAGTGTCCCTAATAGAAGTGCTTAAGATAAAATGGCATTTCAGGAAAGCCTCTACCAGTTGATTTCTTCTATTTAACCATGAACAAAAAAAAAAAAGCAAAAAAAACCCCTTAGAAGTAAATGCATAACACATTTTTTACACGGAGCCATGTAAATGTAATTTTTCTGTTCTTTTTTTTTTTTTTTTCTTTAGAGGAAGAGGGAATAATGATGCACAGGTATTAAACTGTACCATGGAGACAGACACATTCTGTTAGCATGGTTTTGTCAGGAATCATTTGATTACTTGGAGCTTTCTTTAGAGCCTGGAGCAGAGCCAGGTGGTGCCTATTGATGGCACTGAAAGCAGAGAAATGTGGTGGAGGTCAGTCACCAGAAGAGACCTTTCTGCTTCCACTTTGCCAAGTTGCTTGACGAGGTGGCTGATGGAAACAGCTTCTTTTCATCGGTTACAATGCGATTCTTTCAGGCTCTTTCTCATCTCAGCCTTATTGTCAGCACCATACACAGGCCAGTGCTGAGTTCTGCAATGAAATCACCATAGAAATGACATGGCGAGCATTTACTGACCTCCTAACTGCGTTTCCTTGTCCTGAAATAAATTTGAGCTCAGTTATTACGGTGCCTCTGATTTAATTAATTGGCTTTTGGGAGACACTCAAATGCTTCAAATGGGATCTTTTCTTAGGGTCAAATCCTGTCCCTATTGTAGCCTACGGGAATTTTGCCATCGGACTTTAATGAGACAACAATTTGGCCATTTATCCATGAAAATTTGCTGCTGCAGTTCATGCTGCCCTCCCATTTAGGACCCTGTTGTTCAATTCGCTCTGAACCAGCTTGTTTTCACTTTCAAGAGAATTGCACAGACTAGGGAGTAATTCAAACAACAAATTCAGCAATAGCAGGCATTAGCTGCATTAACTATATGACTGCTGGGTGCACACTGCCAAACCCAGCTGCAGAATCTTCCCAAACCTGCTAACAGTCACTAAGTCAATGAAAACACTGAAGAAGCATCTTCCCCCTCCTTTCAACAAAAAGACAACAAAAGCCCCATAAACAAGGAGTTTCTATGGTGCACAGCCTGGGACCATTAATGCCTTTCACTTCCAAGAGCAGAAACTGATTTCTTTAGGTCAGGAAACACCCAGGATCAAATTCTGCTCTAGATGTACGTCAGGGCTCACATTAATGGGAGCGTACCTTAGGGCAGGCCTTCCAAATTGCCACTTGCACATCCTGGCTGACTTCTATAAGCTTCTATCTATCATAACATATTGCATTTTTGTAGTGTCGTTTGAGTTGTAGGTCACTGAAAATCTTCCAGCGAGATGCAAATGTTCTTTTAGAAACGTCCGTACGCTGTTTGCTGTTTAGCAGACGTGCGCTTGTGCTCCTAACCACCCTTCATAGACAGGCTTAGAAGCAATTCACACGCTCCTGGGGTTCACAGGTTAAACAACGGTGGTATAGAAAATACAGCAGATTTTCAGAGGTGACCTAGGTCAGAATAACTTCCACTAATTTTATGTCTGCTAGCTGACTTTTCCTAGGTTGGCAATTGCTCATTGCCCTTGTTCACAGCTAATTCTAAGTTATACTTGTAGACTTCATTCCTACAACATTTTGCAGCACCTGGAGAAATACCTTTATAAATACAAAGGCAGATTTCTCTGTGTGGAAGGGGGTTTAATAAGATAATATCCAGGTTTCTGTGTCTCTGGTTAATAAAACATAACATTTCTCTCCTGTTGCCTCTCATCGACCCTGTTTAAGTGATCTGGCATGCTCTGAAAATGCACAACAAGGGCTCTATTATGTACACGCACTAGGTACAGCAGGTTTCACTGGACTGTAACTGATTTGTTTCAGATGAAGGGATGCTGTTAACCACCACTGTGAATATAATTGCTTAGTTGATTTCCACATTCTTGTCATTGTTGGCCTGGCTACTGCAAGAACAAGCTGGTGAGGAATTCCCTAATGCTGGTTAAAAAAAGAAAAAAAAAAAAAAGGAAGTCTTCAGGTCAAACCAGGAGTTCATCCAGACATGCCCGCACCAGAGGCAATACAAATACCCCCCTTCACCACTTCACTGCTTGTCCTTTGCTCCTTCTTTAGACCAGAACCAACTCCAGGAGGAGAAACCCTCCAGGTGAAGAGGGAAGGGGACCTTCACAGATAGTCAAAATACCGAGGTGCCACCTCTGAGCGAGCTTGGGGATGCATAATATCCAATTCCTTTTGTCACACGTGGCAGGGGGCTGAGAAGGCTTTAGCTGACTTTCACTACAGGCTGTCGCTCGCAGCCCATCCTTGCACAAAGCACGGCTCTGCTCCTGACACATTACCTCTGTAGCATGTCCTGTGCTATTAAGTTTGTGGGAAAGCCCCCAAATTCCAACTGAGATCAGAGTTGGGTGCTCCCACCGCAGCAGAAAGAAAAGCCGCAGTTAATTCATCACACGGGGACTTGCCAGTTCTGGATTGAGTTCCCTCCCCTCTCACAGGCTCAGAGCAGAGTATTCCCACCTTGGAGTCTGGTGGCACCTGCAGCCTCCAACAGAGACTGATGCCCACCCGTGCCAGACACTCTATATACACAGGGTACATATATTCTGATTTAAAGCTTGTTGAACAGTGTAGCACTAAGAGTGGGAATGTTATGGGGAAGGTTTTCGCAAAGGCGTAACTGGAGAAGCCTGCTAATCTATAGGGACTGGGTATCCAGGTGACCTTAATGTCTCTCTGCTGCCATTGCACACTACATTTCCAATCCAGATTCTTTGGAGTCTTTTACTTGAGTGAGGAGAAAGGTTTTTTTCACTGTGTTCATCACTGCAGGTTTGAATCTTCTCCCTGTGGTCATTTTGTCTCTCTCATGGAAATGTCCCCTGCACATCCTTCCTTCTCTGACTTCATTCTTTTCCGAACACCAGAAATGAAGGCCTCCTGATTTTACAAAGGCTTTTGGACATGGGTTTTTTTCCTCATTTGACATGTCAAGTGTACACATAATTCTTTAGAGAATGGAAGTCCTAGGCTTGCTTTCTTACCTTTTAACTTATCTCCTTTGTCATTACTATCTAAATCTATGGTGTACTGCATTATTCATTTCTCAGTAAAACTCCTTTGAAAATAAGGAGGAAACTATCATTTATAGCATTTTGAACATTTTACTTGTTTTAAGTAATTAATCAACACAAATTCTCCTTACTAAAAAAACAGCGGTGAGACATAGCCCTTTATAGAAACAGCCTGGCAGCATTTAGTATAGACAACTACACTTAAGAGCATCACTTCACAGCAGCACAGACAAATAAGCTCAACGCATTCCAGGTACTAGGAGAGGACTGTGAGCTGCAGACAGACTGAGAGAATGGGAGTATATTTCTTTTCAATAAATGCTAAAGTTTTGTTCTGGACTATGAACAAACCCTTAAAAATATTCGTATTAGAATAGCTTGTCATGCATCACAGCCTTAGGGTCCAAAGCACACTATAAAAAAAGAAAAAAGAGATCAAAACAAAGCAATGAAAAAAAGATAGGCTCTATCCCAAAGAGACAACTGGTAAAGAGAGGCAGAAGACAACGGAGGAGCAATACTGATTAGCACGACAAGCTTCATCCTCAGCACAAGTCTCGCAATACTCTCAGCATGCCCGCAGCCAAGTCAGTAAGTCAGCTCAAAAATATTTGTTATGTTAAAGTAATCTTTCTGTGCAAGTCATTTTGCTCTAGGATGACATTCGTCTCAGAGTAAAACACAGAGGATCTTTGGCTGAATTCTTATTGTGAGTGACACGGAGAAAAAACCCTCGCCATAGGACACCGATTTATTGCCTATGGCTCCATTGAAATGTCTGCATAGAAAATCAGGCTACTCCCAACGAGCTGCACGACACCCAGCTGAGCGTGCCACGCAAATTAGGAGCTCACAGTGCCAGCTTTGGCAATAACCAGGCCTGTTGGGGAAAGATGTGGCTAAGCAGGAAAATCATGCTATAGCATAACAGACTGCCCAGGAATGCTTCCTCAGAGGGACTATATATCTATTGAACAGACATTATGGATCTATACGCTAGAGCGGAAAAGAGAGCATGTTGTTCTTTGTAAGAGCAAGAAACGCCGAGCAAGAGACGCTCCAAATTTCTGCCTTGCTTCACGTAATTGGGATGCATTACCAACCACAGGAGGTACGTAATCAGCATAAATTACTTGATCATTAGCTACCTAATATGCAACAGTTACCCTCAGAATTAATTGGGTGAACCACGAAGGGCAGAATAAAAGTAGACAATGACACTGTATGAGATTTTTCCTGCTAATGCCACTCAGTAGCAGCAGCAGACCAGCCTTAACTGCTTCTCCCAAAATTTTAACCAAAGATTTCCTTGGAACATTCAAAAGGAAAAAGGCTAGGAAAGCTTAGTGGTGTGATGCTGTGGCAGTGTGCTTCCCCCCCCATTAAGCAATAGCTACCAGTGGTGGTGGTGATGGCTGCGTCCAGATGAAGTTGAACTCTGGAGAGACAGATAACAACACAACAGCTAAGGGCTATAAATCTTGCTCAACAGCTGAGGGCTAGTTGAGCATGTGCCAACCAAAATATGGCTGGTATGCAAATATGAATATAAGTCAATCATCTTACTCCATAAATAGTGGAGAGCCCAGGGCCCGTTGAGCTCTCCTGCACGGCAGTGGGCTGTATGCCAGGATCTCCCCTTGAGTAGGGATGCCTCTCAAGGTGACTCCTCGAGGTTGAGAGATTCCTTGCTGCAACAGATTCTCGGTAAGTGATTAATAGCGTGCTAAACTTTGAAATCTTAGCTAGGTGATATAAAGGATTGATTGCACATATATAATCCTTTAGACATCAACCGTTGCCCAAGTCTGGGACTAGGAGTGGATCCAGCCACACGTTGACTCCTCTCTGAGAAGGAGTTTAGAAAGCAAGGGGGTCCTTTCTGAACCTCGTCACTCAATGGGACTGTCTCCCTGACAGTTTTGTCTGTCCCTGTCCTCTCTGCAGTAAATACTCAGGTGTACCTTGCCATCGAATCTTGTTAAACCACTGTCGCATTTACCACTGAACTTTGTTAACTCCCTGCCTTATATCAATAAAAATATACCGTTGTTTCTCTCTTGCGAGTGAAGTGCATGACTCCATCCATGACAGACGCCCATAACAATACAACGCCCATAACGATGTGATGCCAATGATTCTCCACACTAAAAACCCCAAAAGTAGAATTACACAATTGGTGTAAACTGGGGAAGACCCTATGGGGGAAGCTGTGGGCCTAGAAAGAGCTTGTGTTTCTTCGGTGGAGAAACGATTATGTGCCTGGAAAGTAATTTCATGGCATTTACCTGGAAGAAGCATATTTCCACAGAACATTGCTATATATGTTTTTGCTGACCAGACTTAGCTAGTTATAGAACTACATATGTTATAGATCATCCATCTATTTATACTAGTGAGCAAAAAAAATAAAGACAAATACTAAAAACCAACAATCTAAATAAATGTTGAAAGATAGTTAATGCTCTAAGTATGGTATATATGAATGCTCAGAAATCTTGTATTTGAGTCCCTAAAGACATTATTTTTATCACCCATTCATTTCTAAAGGAAAAAAAAAAACCCAACATGTGGATTGATATGGGGTCCTCTTCTCAGGACATCTCAAATAAACCCAAAGTCCTTCTGTCTTGTATAATTTGTGTAAAGTTTTATATATAAAAAAAAGACACTTTTGCTAAGAGAGAGAGTCCTTCTCCATGTTCTCTTGCCTGGTGGCTCAGGTTCAAGCTGGGTTAATGTCACCCACTCCTCACACCAGGAATGCCTCATCAGTGTTAATGCTGGTGGTCTCCTGCCTCACCAGAGAGCTCCTAGCAGGGCACGGGTATCTAAGCAAAGCTAAGGTTTGGGTAAAACAACACCATTTCTCACAGCTGAAAAAAAAAGCCTAAGAGAGGCAATACCGCTGTATCTCATCTGCAGGCAAGTTTCTCAGCTCGGGTGATAGTACCCTGTAAGTGCTTCCCACTGATTATAAGGGAAGACCAGGGAACTACCTCTGCTGTAGATGTCTACACCCTCTGCGTGTCCAGAGCAGACCAAGGAGAATGTGGGCCAGGAGGCTGTAAGGAGAAGTTTTGGGATGGCACTACACCAAATGGTATAGATGGCTCCTAGTAATATTCCATCACCAGGGACGTTGTACTTCAGCCCTATAACATTCTTTCACAAATTTTGTGAATACATCATTGATCCTATGAATCTGACATGTAGTAAATACTAAGTTAAATATGATCTCAATTCTCCCAATAGCTCACTTTCCACATACATTTTACTGCAAACACAAAGACACTTCAGCTTTCCAACACCACTGCCATGTGAAGTTCACAAGTTGAATTTCGTGGTCTGCAGCTGAAATGTGCAAAATGAGTTTTCAGTTTTACTGCACCAAAGGGAAGTTTTTCCAGACTGCATAAGAACTGTAGCCAAACATGGATGTTTAGTTTCAGCCTTGCAGGAAGGGCTGAGAAGCACGCGCAAAGCATGCTCCTGCCAGCACAGCCCTTCAGGGAGGTCACAGGCTAAAGGTTTACAGCACTTTCCCTAAAATGAGAAAGGAATTAATTCATTGTTTCCATACTGGACAAAAGGTTAAAGGAAGACTCTCAAAGGCCAGGGCTCAGAGGTAAGCAGATGGAGCCTACCAAATATTCTGCAAACTTCCTTCTTGAACTACCATGGCACCGTAGGAGGGGGTCTCAGCTAGTGAGACCCAGAGCGGTTGTCCTGGAGGTGGTACTAACTGAGCTGCCCCAAACAGATTTTAAAGCATAGGAAGGTCCAGCTGGTACAGGCACGCAGCAGAGCACAAATATGTACCTGCAAGATAAGCAGTGATTTTGATATATCAGTATCTTAACTTGGTAAGGGAGTTGTTTTTTGAAAAGTTGGTAAGTGTAGCAGCTTTGGTGGTACTCAAAGGAAGTTCTTTCTAATGTGGGGGAAAATGAGGGAAAGCAGAAAATATAACAAGGGAATGATGGAGGCTCATATTGCAGGCTGCTTTGAATTGGGAGTCAACATCTTGACAATGAATAAAAAAAGCCATGCAATGAGAATCACCTGTGAACTGCTCTTACCGCAAAGACTGGTTTGATTCACTACAGAAAAGCGGCGAAGGAATAGCAGCACACAGAAAAGCTAGGAACAAAGCAAAAATGCTTCAGGTTAATTCAGATACAGAATTCTAATAGCCTGGATGAAATTATAGCTGTGTGACATTTTAGCATAAGAAAGACCATACACTAGAGATGTTATGCCAAAAGCAGTTGATAACATGCAGACATACTGAGTACAACCTTTAGAGAGACACAGGGTATGGGTTAAGCATCAGGATGGAGGCTACTACTGCTTGCAGCGATCCAAAAAGAAGGTAGGGAATGAAGTATCAAGTTCTCCATCCTAGGTACACAGAAGCGAGCTAATAGCTAGATATTCCTTATGAAAGGTCAGATAAGATTGAATCTGAATTAGGCCAAAATTGTAGCTCAGAGAGAAAGGATTGTAGTTTAGAAAGAGATTTGCGTGTGGAGAACTATAACATTAAGATATACATGTAGTGATAGTAGTTGCATTTGTAGTTACAGTTAGAGTTTCTAAAAGATCAAGGGAAGAAAAGGGGACAAATGGCAGAAGATCTTCCCCCAAGAAGTCCACCAGTGAAAAGAAAAATGTGATGACAAAAGTTATGAGTAGAGGCAAATAGCCACTGATGGCAAAGGACGTCAGGGCTTCCGAAGAGAGATGTTATGGACTTTGTTGAAGGTGGTGGACAGTGGGACAGAAGGAAGAGTGTAAAATACAGTCTTTGAGTTCTTCCTAAGACAAGGTCACCAGAAATGTTTCTCCCAGCAGCAATATGCAGCGTGTGTCACACAGTTATTTAGAGCACAGAGAAATGCTGCATTTGAAATTTTATTAAAGAAGGAGAAACTCCCATATCACCAGGATCTGGTCCACTAACTTCCAGTTCCTGGTGTCACAGCTGTTCCCTCTGCAAAAAAAAATAATTGTGATGCAAAGGATTTATGACTTCCCTAAGGCACAGCTCAGCTGCAAATAGGAGAACAGGAGAAACATGTGGATGAAAAGCATAGCAAAACCTCAGAAAGGGTGAAGTAGAGCCAATGGAATGACAATAATCTGGAAGCGAACAACTCTTGTCCCATGGAAACATGTTGAACATTTTGATGTGAAAAGCTTGTATCAGCCTTAAAACAGCCATAAGGTATGAAGTCTTGCACTCCTTAAAAATAAATTCCTAGCCTTCAAAAACCCTGCTGAGGAATCTGCCCTGTCCAAAAGCTCCAGGTCTCTGCATCAACCTCTACATGGAGCCTACACATGAGGGAACACCACTACCAGCAGCACTACTGGGCCACCCCAGTAGGATCTGGAGCAAGGTCTTAAGCTGAACCAGCAACCTCCTGCAGCTAACGTCACAGCAGAAGGGAGCCGTCAAGCGAGGAGATTCCCCGCAGTTCAGGGTCCCCCTCTCTTTTTTTCTCTTTGGATTCTTTCTGAATCTCGAACAGCTCATCAGTGCGATTCTTAGATCCAGGGCCAAAACAACTGAACGCTCATAACGTGCAAGTTACTGAACACTTCCCCCAATAGCATGCATCTTTGTTTATAGTCCCCTTGACTAATACAGGCCCTTCCCAATTCAGAACCTATAGGGCTGCATATTTTAACAGGGTATTCATCCTGTATTAAAAAAGCATCCTTTAACTGTAGCCAGATGTCCACTGAACTCTGCAAAAACCTTTTTCTACCAGTGTCACTTGGTTTACTCCTACATCTGTTGCGTAGCTCAGGAATTAGTAGAATGTAAAACGTTTTATGAATTCCCTCCGCCCTCGTTCAGTGTTAATATATTCAACATGTTTTTCTAAAACCACATGCAGGCACACACATGCACGCTTTTTCCCAATTCTTTTAATTTATTTGCATAACTTAACTCCCAAAGCTAACCTGGAAAATTCACAGAAATTGGAGACAAACCCCATCCGCCTATATAAAAGCTCAGTCTATTTCTAGTTCTAGGAAGGATCATTCCCAAAGGGTGAAATCTGACCTTTCTGAAGTTAGTGGCAAAACTTTGAGGGGCTTCATTAAAAGCAAGTTTGGCCCAAAACTACCCCCAAGACTTTTCCCTCATGCCTTTTATTTATGGTTAAGGCACACTATCTGCTTTATACAAACATGTTTGAATTAGTATTCAGGAGTTTAAAGCTCCTTGGACTGTGCTTAAGCCTATACACACCATAATGGCATCACACTGGAATTATTAGCATCGTGGTTAGTTTTTTTCTAGACATTTCTTTTTTGTCTGAGACTGAACTTTCCAACTTGCTTTCTCCCCTTCAATCCCAGGAAGTAAGCACAGGTGTCAAATCTGCCAAATAAATCCCAAATCATCTTGGTCTTTTATTTTTTGGAAATGAGTGAGGAAAAAATGACAAACTGTAATTACCATCTTATTCCCTACTGCACAAAGCCCAAATTGCTTCATATTCTGCATAAATAGTAATTTTGTTGGCTAAAGTAAACTCTGACCTGATTCCAGTTTTCTCCTTGGTTAAAAAGGTGGTTGGTTGTTGCATGGAAGGAGGGAGAAAGCAAGTGCTCTGAGGTGGTTATGCAGTATAGACTTAACAAGAAGGGTTATGAAAATCAATGAACAGGAATTTGCTGTTCTGGATGCTGCATTTCCATCGTTCTGATCTCAGACTGTGCTCGCAGTGCCAACATAAATCCACAGATAGCAGCAGCCTCTGCAAATCTCGTACTTCCAGGTGAATCTGCTACTTTAATGAAAGTTAATTCCCTTTGCATACTGTTACCCCAGCTGAACGCTTCAAGGGGATGATCCAGCTCCTCTCTCCTTGCAACTGCCCTGCTAGCATAGCCCACACCATGTCATTGCATGTTAGCACAGGGTAGGAAATACATCTGGACGGAGATCTATGCACAATTTTGCAGCCACGAGCCAAATTTTTTTGCCTAATGCTGCTTGTCCCTATTACTTCTCCTGGGGTGTAGAGGGAAACACACGATTATTGATCTACTTGAAGAGATTACATTCCCCATCAAGTGGCCTTGAGAGACGATTCATTTCCTTCCCACTCAGTCAAGCCTCCATGGAAATATCTCACAGCCAACACACCCTTTGCGTCTAAGGGCCACTCAGCTGCAAAGTTACTGTCCTTTGGCCCCAGAATCAGAGAAAAAAGGGGGTTGGAAGGGGCTTGAGAGGGTCATCTAGCTCATTCTTCCACTGTAAGGCAAGATGAGCTACATGTACGTCTCTCCAGACAGACCTTTGCTTTAGTCCTAACAATCTCCCACATGACAAGTTCCACATTGCCCATTCGGTTCACTGCAGAAAGACCTTCCTGTCATCCAACTCTCACTGCAATGAAGCTCACTACTTCCCATCATATCTCCCACAGCTACAAAAGACAATTTATCCCTCTGTGTTACTGCTCCACTTTATACATTTGAAGACCACTGTCATGTCACCCTCACTCCTTTATCAAATGGCCACCCTCTGGCCAAGTGGGCCACATCTTTTTGGAAGCACAGTGCCCCACATGGGGCACAGCACCCACCTCAACTACACAGGCCAAAGAGAGGAGAAGGTTTACTAAACATACCTTGCAAAGGAGACTCCAGTACGGAGACTGCTTTTTTTTCCACAGCAGTATGACACTGTTGTCTTGTGTTTGGTTTGAGATCCATCACAACCCCCACTGATCCTTTCCTGCAGAACTGCTCTCTGGCTGGGTTTCTCCCCTCATCTTGTGTTTGCACTGATGATTATTGCAAATCAACCTCACATGTATGCTTTTCCACATCATTTCTGCAGTTTGTGCAAATCATTTTGAATTCTAGTTCTGCCCTCAGATGTGCTCGCAGGCCCCTCACAGCTCGTTGTCATCAGCAAATGTAATGAGCAAATACAACAATTGCATTGCATTGCTTAAATTTCCTTCAAAATCACTGCTAACTCAGAGCCTACAATATTCAGAACGCAGTAAAAAGCACATAAAAAAGAGACCTCTTTTATATCACTGCTGGCATTTGAATTTCTAACAGCCAGCTGAGAGGAGGGATTTCTCAGTTTCTGTCTTCTGCCATGGCAAAGCACATGGGAGCACGATGGGACGTTCTTCTGGTTTCAGTAAACTCAGGAAGGGGGAACCATTGCTCTCAGCGCCAACAGCGTTCACACAATCTCAAGCAGCAGCAACCATCAGCACCTGACAAACACAGATTGCTTAAACCTCCCCAGTCCATGAGGACTTAGAGAGCTCAGTGAGTAGAGCGAATGGGGAGGTAAGATACCAATGGAGTAATTGTACCATATCATTTCTACATATTGCATCCAAAACACACAAAGCACAAGCTGTTCAGCTGATAAAAAGTAAGTACTGCAGCCGCCACTACCAGAAATGTTGGCTACATCTCACATTTCAGGAGAAAACATCCTAGACTGGGTATTTCGAAGAGCAGCAGGCTCCCATCAGAATGAGTTACTCAACAGCTATTGCCAGAGGACCTCTGCACTGCGCTTCTCGTGGGGGACAATGCAGGACTGGAAGAGGCAAAATGGAACAAGTGATTTGTTTCACTTTGTGGGCCACGGTCATTATAAAAGTATAAAAATTAGTTCAAAAAATGCCTCTGAAATCATGAAACAAAGCAAAAATGAGTTAAGGGAATGCAGTCAATGTACATTTTTCTGTCTTGTACATCTTCTCTGCCTTCCTGACCCCTCTCCTCTCCCTCCCATTCCTTTAAGCTTAGGCATGGCTGTAACTACATCGTTGTAACGAGCACTCTTGAATTATTATTTCTTCACACTAACACGGTCTACATCCCAGCTGTGTGTACAGCATGCAGGCATTTCACTGCTGTCAGGCATTACCTTCCATCTCTAGACATACCTCTCAGCTGTGGCTGCAATCAGCCAGGACAGCTCAGGGCTGCAGGCAGAAGTGGCTGCCAGCTCACATTTGGAGCCAGCTGATGGCTGCTGCAGTTGGCTAGAAGACTTGTTTCTCATTGCAAACTCCCAGCAATGCCACTTGTAGTCCATGACTTTTACAGTTCCCCTGCAAATCCCCTGTGCTGAAATGGAAAGACAAAGAGATGCACGGGGCTTGGGTACCAGCTCCTCTCCCCGCTACGAACACCCCTTTATATCGGCTTTGCCTGCCTGGTTCACAGGCCTTTTACGACCCTGCATCAGCCAACCTACAAACCAAATGTCGAGCACAGTATTGTTGCATTCATGACTTGCTCTGGGGGAGTGAAAACAAAAATTTCCCCATTTCTTGACCTACAGCCAGAGAGGATAAACACCGTAATTCACACTTCAGGAGGTCTCCTCTTCCGGACTTGGCCAATAACCTAGTGGTAGACACAGAAAAGTAGCAATAACCAAGAAGGCGTCTCCTGCCTCCCTATGAGACCTGAATAAGTAACAACGTTAAGCTATGTCTTCCCATTTCTCCTAGCCTCTCCAAAGGCCAAATCGAGAAGGGAATAAGAAGCAGACAACTTGGAGAAGTGATCCTGCCGCATTACATTTGTCCATGCCACAGGCTACTTTTTAAAAGCTTCAATCAGCAAGCTGTGGAGGTGGGAGCACGTTGGCTTGAAAGACCTTTACCCACAGGGAAGGGTGCAGAAGCAGCAGCAGCAGCAGCACAGCACCTCGGCGAGCTTCCCTCCATCCCCCAGCACCTTCAAGGGCAGCGAACGTGCTGCGGTAGCAAAGTTGGGTGCCTGTGTTTCTGAAGAGCTGGGAATTGCAGTGCAGGAGCAGATGGGATGTCACCCACCAGAGCTGGAGAAAAGGCAGGAGGCGCAGGCAGGACGCAGAGCAGCCGGCAGCAAGGTAGATGCAGCAGCACAGCCAGAACAGCAACTTTGTCAGAGCAATGACCCAAGCAACCTGCTCTCCTGGCTCAGACAACGGCCAGCACTAGCTATTTGAAAAAGTGGGAAACGATTTTCAAGGATGGCAAATGGGCATTTGCTTTGCATCCAGCGCGTTTCCTTTTGAAGGTCTGGGGTTTATGCTTGAACACTCTATCTGCACCTACATATGTACCAGCTGAGGCTTTCACACACTCAGCTTAAGGCCTTTGGAAGTAAAAAATAAGGACCCGTATTTTTATCGTGATTCAGCAATGCTCCGAACCTTCAAGTTCATTCAGTAAATAACAGGAAAATCCAGGGAACTACCCCAGGTCTCTTAAATCCTAACCTTTCTGTAACCGAATCTCACCTGAGAAAATAGGTGATATTCCTCACTTCACTGCTTATTTCCACCTCTCCCTCCATCTCACTGCTGCTGCTGCTGCCTCTTCAGCATCTGTCTCGAGCACAGCACAGACCCATCAGCACTGGTCTTACTGCCCCAGCTCTGTCCCTCCGACACGCGAGCAAAGCTCTGCACCAGGCTATGACTCAAGCAGAGAGCGTGGTACTTCTTCCTGGAGTCAAGGTTTGCAACCCAGTACCTTTACAATCTCATCTCAGGTAACTGTAAATACTGGTTTTAACCTTTGTATCAAATGTTAGCTTCAACAATGTCCAGAGTTTCATGGGTTTTCTAAGCAATTTTTTTTTTGTAGCTACACTACTGAAACTGTGGCATGCTGGGAAAAAAAAAAAAAGAAAGGGCAGCAACAAAAATGTTTAGAAATTTCATATTATGATGAAGCACAAAATTATTTTTAATTTCACCAAAGCAAGAGATATGGGCTAAAACATTTGAATACTTCAGATTTCTGTACACAGTAGAGTAGGAAGAAATTAGCAAACAACTCAGGTACCTTAGTAAACAAAGGACAGAAATGGGTCAGGGCAGGTCAAATAGCTAAATCCAGCTTTTCAGGCCAAACTGATCTGAATTCAAACCAATGATGTCCAATTCTGTAATTTACAGCTTAGTAGCATCTTCCTCTGGAATGTCAAAATAGCAACTCAATGCATAGTCCAGTGCTTTCCCATTTTCCTAATGGAGCTATTCACACGCTGAACAAAGCCTGAAAGGAGCCAGGCTAGGGGGAAAAAAGTATGAATCTTACTAAATAGTCAGTATTTAAAATGCAGGTCAGAGAACACAATTGAGTTTAATTAGAAAACTAAAATGGGATCCTGCATGTTAATGCACTTGCTCACTGCCTGGGTTCATTTCAAAGTGTTCCCATTTGATTGTCCTTGGAGACATTTGTGTTTGTAACTAACAAAGAAGATAAAAAATGACAGGAAATGTTTGTTCTGGGTGTATCTGTATAAATCTGCTTGCAGCAAAGATGTTATTGCAGCCCTCCACTACAGCACTGAGTTCATGAGACAGGAATGATTGGACACTCAGTGCTGCATGAACCCTCTCCCCTGGAAAAGCCCTTACTAACCTGCATCCGTAGCAAAATGTAGTTTCCAGTGCACTGGCTTTTGACTTTTACAACTTCAGAAAATTGTGGCAAGAATTAGAGCTGTGACACAGACCTGTGTCACAGCCTGCCTGGAAATGATTGGGTTTTTTCAGTGCCTGGTAGCCAATTCCCAGCTGTAGTGCACAGGGATGCTGCTGAAATGCACAGATGCAATGATGATGGATTTAAAAAATAAAACTTTACATGCTTTTTTATGGTTATAAATAATATTGGTTCTTGAAATCACTTAGTGTAATACTGAAGGTAGAGAACCCCAAGTGTGTGAAGCACAGTCCACACTAAAGCTCATCAGCTACTCCTGTTGATGCTACTCGAATATGATTATAGTGAAACAAGTTGGATGGCATAAATAAATAAATTTTTCAAAAAGCTCTCTAGAGCTCTTCACTATCTGTTTTTCAAAAGATATAATATAAACCAACAATTTTTATAGCTGGGTTTAATAACTCTTATGTAATCAAACCCATTTTAGAGCATTATCCACAGATACAGACGTAAACAAACAAATGACAGTAACGTAATGGGGTGAAGATCAGATGGAACATCCTCTTCTGTTCTTTGTGACTGTCTCAGCCTCAAGAGCAAGTGCAACACTGGAGCATGGATGTGGGATTGTCCTGCTCTGGGTAACAGCCACTTGTAAGATGGCCAATGCACGGACCATGAAAGTCTATTTTGTGTTGCTTCAGCCTGGAAAATGCTAGACTTAAGTGGCTGCTTATTGAAATAACTCAATCCCCAGTTCAATGCACTTGGTCAACAGTGGTGGGTGGCTCATCCCCCTCAGTGTGACCCAGATCCATGGTCCATTGCTCACCAGTGTCCTTCCCATGATCAGTACATTGTGGAACCAGCCACAGGGACCTTAATCTCAGAGGACAACTTGTGCTAGACAAGGTCTGCTGCAGCTAAAGGCTGTCTCATGAGGGGCATTCCCTCCCTACACAGACTGAGTACACTCAACACCACCCTCGATATAACACCCTCCTCCAGCAGCTGGAGGTGGGACTTGACAAAGGCACAATTCTTCTTCCCGTCGTCTTCCCCTCATTCTCTCCTGTGGTCATCAACAAATGCCATGCCCATTTGAGGAGCCAGCTGGCACACTACAAGTGAAATTCCAAGCAGATTGGCCTAGCTTCTTCACAGGAGGGACTAGCAGAGCTGGGGTGTCTCTCCAGGCACCATCATCTGAAGAGCACACACTGCTCTTCAGAGAAGCAGACCGAAACCTGGAAAAAATGTTAACCACCTCGTTTGAGTCAAACCTTATCCAAAGGTACTGGCCCAAATAAAACCAGAATCTGCTTTTAAATCCCTCACCTCCTCATTTATGACTAAGGATTTTCTTTGGCTTGCAGATGCCTGTGTGCTTGTATTCTCTAGATGAGAGAGATTCTCCTGCCTGCCGTTAGCCGATGCACTGCTGCAGTTCAGGACAGATTTCACTCACCAACAGCCCAACAGGAATTTGAGGGCTGCATTTTTCTTTCCCAAACAGGAGACAAAAGCTACCAAGCATTTCTGCTCTTTTGAACCTTGCAGACAAACTGACAAAAAAACCCCCCTCATTACTTGGGACATATTTTACCTCCTGCAAAGGGTGAAAGAGGCCAAGTGCACAGATAGTTAAAAAAACCAAACCCAGCCACCACCCCCCCTCCCATCCCTGCAAACTCACTCAAGCCTAAAGCATTACCAGAGATCTCCCACTGTGGGGAGCTACAGACCACAGTGCCCTCGACTCACCCAGAAAGAAATAAAACTAAGGGCCTTTAATACAGCAGGTAGGAACTGGATGTCAGGGTCTGCTCCTGGAGGATGTGTAACAAATGCTGCGGTGAACAGAGAGTCAGAGATGGGTTTCCACATGCCAGAACCAAGCTGGTCCCCTGAGCAAAGGGCTGGCAGGTCCCACATTGCATGTCCCCCTTGAAGCCGCAGGTAGCTGATGCCCTGGAGGAATGTGAGCTTTTCCTCCCTTCAGAAATGCTCCTGGCTCTTTGTGTGCTGCTCCTGATAGAGGAATTCCCTTCCGAACCCCCACCAGGAGATCGGTTTAGGCATGTGCACAGACGGACAGCCTGCTATGCCAGCCAAAACAGGCTTTCTTAAATCCTTCACATTGACATCAGGTCGTGAGCTGATGTCTAAGAAAAAAAATCTGTTTTAAACTACTGCCTTAGTGAAAAAGCTCGTAGCTGTAAACAGATGACCCTGTGTTTCACCTTGTAGAGAGGAATGGGAAAAATTAAGTAACTGTTAGATGAACACTTGAATGAAGTGAGGCAAAGTAGCACAAGGATTTCAACATGAGCTGAATGCGTAACAGAGCTGAAATCAGACACGAGCGCTTGGGTCCCAACAAAAAGCCTTCACAGAAACGACTGATGGTGCAACACAGAAAGCCACAGAGGAGTGGCAGCAAGTCAGCCATAAGCAGAAGAGAAGATGTTGCTCCTTAAGATAGCTTCAGGGCTGACTTGTATTTGAAGATTTAGCTCAAACACCCACTCACCTACACAACTCTAGGGTGCACCAAGACACTGACCTCTCAAAAGGTCAAATTCTTAATAAGCAGCAGAGTGAAGAAAGCACAAGAAACAGCCTGTTTCTCGAATTCCAGGTGGGACAAATCCAGCCCCATCAGCGGTGAGGCAGTGTCCGATGGTGCCAAAGTCAGCCCCGCTTGGAGTTGGACTTCTGCTGCTGGCCTGAATTTGATCCAAGCAGTTCAAAGATGGTTGTTTCGGTTCTTCCCCCCCTCCCCACCACACCCCCAAACTGCTACTATTTTTCCACCTTTTAGTCTATTCATAAAAAAATAAAGACCCAGTACAAAGAACATAGGCCAGACAAACGAAAGTTGCTCCATCTGAAATTGCTAATGAGAGAGGCCTCCCTTTCGGGCAGGGAGGTTGAATCGAGTTCACTCACAGGGCTGTTTAAGTTTAAGTTGGTTTGTTTAGATTCAGAATAGAGACCATGCAGTATACAAAAAGCATTCACAGATACAGCAGTGAAGGCATTATGATCCTCATAGCTTACCAGGTTGAATAAGCAAGTACTTTTCTGCAGCAGGTTATATAAAATCCTTCTTTCCTGTATTTTCACTGTATTTTCACACATATAACCAGTGGGTAATTTGTTAAAAACACAAGACCCGATGATTCAGCAGAGGCATTGGTGATATGTAACACACATAGAATGAGGCTATATTTATATCAGTTCCTCCCTTCCATCTGCTCTACAGCCTCTTGTGTCTATCGCCTGCTCCCTCTGCTTCAAAACCTCTCCTCTCCCTCTGCATCCGATTTTGGTAGGCACTCTGCAGGCATCAACTTTTTGTACTTTTGGCAGGTTCAGTTTATACAAGTGAGAGAAAAATGACCAAACCACAAAGCTACACTTAAATATTTGCTCGTTACTTCAGAGAGGGTGAGCACCTTCAAGCAAGTAAGTTTCTTCTAAATACTTGCAGAGCTTGGTGGACCACAGCACTGCAGCATCACAACACCAGCTCAAAGTCTCTCTCGCCCACTGTGGGAACGGCTTAGAGCTTTATTGAGTACATATAGCCTAAAATAGGATAACTGCATTCCTGGCAATAGCTGAGGAGCTCTTAAGTAAACAGTCTTAGGGAAAAGTTGATGAAAGGAGACAACAAGTGCACATTTCAAATCTCTAGGCAGTGCTGTCCATGTTTATGACATCCTGCAGCAATTCCTTTTCCACTCTCTTCCTATTACTTCTCCCACAGCTCTGTGTTGAGTTTCCCTGGCTATATTAGGATCACAGAAGATACAATAGGTATTTTTCTGTAGGGTGCCCCCGAAGTCAGAAAATGCTTGTGTAGAAGCCTGCACTAACTTCCTATTAACCAGCAGAATTGAAATCATGCTGACACAAGGCCACAGTTAACACCTCGCTCTGGTTCTAACCAGAGCAAGTTTTACTTCCATAATTGTACACAGGCACATGCACAGCTGCTGAAGTGGATGTAGGTAGGAAATACATTAACTGTGAAACCCTTAAAGAGAAAAAATGGTTGGCTAATAGTAATTTTTCTCTCAATGGCAATAGACATTTTAGCAAGACACATACCCAGGCTTCAGATGAAAACCAGAATCAGAAGACATTAGAGATATACCATCTTTAGATCTTTTGTTCTTAAAGCAGTTAAACTTTCTGTGTCCTACACATTAGAAACCCCCTATATTTTCATATCAAATGTACATGGCTGGAGTGGATGAAAAGTAAAGTGACAACAAATTGCAGGCAAGATATAGTACAGGCGGTAGAGTGACACTGTGAATCTTCTAGATTTTAAGGTCCCTGCAGGAACTGCCTTTCTGGAGATTCAGAATGCAACTCTAATATAAATCTAACATTTGCAGTGCATGTCGAGCATCTGTATTTTCATCTTCAAAAGGAAACAAACTGTGGAACTGGCAGAACATAAACTTCTTATGCCTTAAGGAAAGCACACTCAGATACAACAAAGCAATCCATCGATGCTGTAATAGCAAAATCCTCCAACTAACACAAAGCGAGGGTGGGCAGGTGGGGGGAGTAATTTAGGACGAGACTCAGTGCCAAATCTGGCATATACATTACTGTACTGTGTGTGAAGTACGAAATGCTTGCAGCAAGCTCCACATGGCAAATCCAATGAGATATGTATTTAAACACCTGGGTTTTCTGAAGGCTGCAAACAGGTAAAATCAGCTTAAAGCCAGAAAAGATATGGTGACTGAGGAGCACAGGGTAGGAAGTGTTAAGTTACACAAGGTCAGGAAAGCAGAGAGAAGTCCAGTCTAGAAGCAGCATGGGGGATCAGTGTCCTCCCAGAGCCCAGATGCCAAGGGAGGAAAAAAACAGGCATTTTCAACATATATTTAATGCAAGTCCTAAAGCAGAATTCCTATTGAAAAGCCCGAAACTAGAAGCTTAAAAGGACAGAGAAAGGAGGAAACATCGTCCCATCTACAGAAGGCCAAGTCTCACCCTGAGCGACCACAGGATACTACAAAGAAGAGAGTCAGCTCTTTGGCAAACCCATCTTGGGTGGCTGGAAGAGAAGTCTACTGCAGTGAGCCCAGACACTGCTGCTGAAAAGGAAGGATATTTGCTAAATACTCCCTAGAAGTACATTTTCTTATGATTTTCTTTTATAGATGTTCAAAGTAGTACAATCATAACTTATGATTATCTTTATTCTATGAAGATAATGAGCAAACCTAACCCTTACCTTTAAATTTTGTCTGGTAATAAAACAACTTCCCAGTGATCTGACAGTTGCAGGGAACCTTTGGGAGTAGCAATTCACTAAACAGAGCGAAGTGACAAATACTCTCAGATATAAGCTAACTAGTTCTGTAAAGCTGGAGATACGCTTTATGCCCTCTTGAAAGCAGCTGATTTAGAGACTGGTGGGACAACAGACAAACTTCTTCAGGTCTCTTTAGTGGGTGAGAAACCATTGCCTGAAGGCAAAGAGCAGGAGTGTGAAATCGGCTACTGACCCTTAAAACACTGCCTCATTCCATCATTCAGAAATTAATATAGTTAAACTAAATGTCCTGGGAAGAAATAAGTCATTTGAAGGACACAGTGTAAAAAGGATAGTTGGGGCATTCAGGACTTTGGGTTGGTTTTTGAAATAATTTGCTGGGCGTATTGCAAAAATATCCATTTCTGTGACTGCGCATGCAACAGAAGTAGTGCATTAGTGAGTCTAAAAGTTGGTATGTGTTTCAGAGCCCTAAGTCTACTCAAGAGCCTTTACTTGCATCTTAATTACAGACACACTGCCCTGGGACAAGACAAACATTTCTTTGCCAAATGTGACCAACCTTCGTGTTCTGATGATTGCAAAATTTCATTTTTTAGCAATTTTCATGGTCTTCAAACACAAGCATTTATAATTATTGCATTATCTAGATCAACACTTTAATACATAAACTAAAATTAATTAGTTAAGCTCAGGATCTTGCCTAGCAGCATTTCCTGTTCAGTGATTTGGATCAGCGTGGGCTGATCCTTATTGGAATGCCTGAAACCTTTAATTGTATTGCACGTGAACACAACAGTATTTTACATTCATGGGAGTGATTTAATGACCACTCCCCTTTAATGAAGTAAGTCTTTTAAGTGATCCGCAGGGAAAAAGTTAACAGCTTTAATACTTTGGCCTATACGGCTTACGGGAGTCCCTTTATTGATCAGCATAAACCCCAATACTTCTGCAACAACTCTCATAGCAAATAAATGTCAGCAACAGTTGGGCTGGTTTAGAAATGAGCACTGCTCTCCTTCTGGCAACAGTTAAGGGAACCGTTTTCACTTGAAATAGTAAGGCTAGTTCTCATTAAAAGTCTGATTTTGGTATCACTTATCAGCAATACCTGGGGCAACTCCACTGATGTAACATAACAACGGGGTAAAATCAGGCTAAGTGAAAATAAGGACTCAGGACCACAGGCAATAAAAGTTTTGTGTCTATTTATATCAGATCCAAGCATGGCCTGGCTGATCTAACTCTCGTGTATTCATGAAAAACAAATAGGTAGAATGCAGGAGAGGTACCAAGTAAATTTGAAAGAGCACCCACTGAAATACTTTTGGCTGCTTCTAATCTCATCATCCTTTATTTGCTCAATGAATGCAAATTGCTTTAAATGATATTTCCTGCCCTCCAATACAGATAAACTTGAAAATGTTTTTCCTCTCTTCCTCCTATTCTGGCAGGTCTGCAACATCCGCCAGAAGATTACGAACAATCTGGGGGCTATGCCATACACCTACATGAACGTGCACAAATTTACTGTTCTTACATTCCAATCTAAACGAACCCAAAGCTGCTCCACTCTGGAAACAAAGCAGCAGGCCACTTCATCAGCAACTAATGTGGCCACAGGCTTCTGAAGTCAAGCTATGTTACTTCTGGCCAGTTTTCTAGCAGAAGCAAATAAACTCAAAGTCTCTCTAGACCCATTCACTTAGACAATGTGTGTCTTACCAAAAAAACCCTGAGCAATACTCAGGAGTTTGAAAATTGTTACTGATCCTGAGTTCTTGTGTTGAAGCACTTCGTGTCTGACTTTCAGATACCAGGAGAAGACATGACTTCATCAAGCTCTGGAGATGGCCAGGACTTCAGAAAAAAAATGACAAAAGAAAGACTGAAACCTCAAATTAAACTTACATCTCAGTTTAGAGTCTGAAAAGTAAGGAAAGTACTAAGAAATTCAAAGGGAACTTGTGACATTTTCATCTCCCTGTTTTAATTCCTGGGGATTTTCTTCTAAGAGGTAGCTCATAAAAATAGTATTCTACGTTTCATACATGCTGGGGAAACTAAAGTCATTTTTGTCCACCCTTTCCGTGCCACTCACAATTTTGGAAACCAAATAGTCCCAATCTGGTCAGTTGTTCCTTATATGGAAGCCCTTCTACATCTCTGATCAACCCTGCTGCCCTTCTGTGGATCTTTGTCAAGACATCCCTTTTTGCAGAGCATTTATGAATAAGCTGAGCAGGACAGATCTCAGTAGATTCCTCTGGGATTTCACTGGTAACTTCCCTCCATTCACCCCAAGCCTTTGGTTCTTATCTTTTAATTACTGATATAACCATGCCAGGATCTTCCCTCCTCTATCACCGTTACTTCGCCTCCTAAAAAGTTATTTGGCAAGGGCTGCATCAAAATCTTATCAAAACTCATATAGACAATATCAAGCAACCACATTACCTATGTATTTGTTGATCCCTCTGGAGATTTACAAACCAAGAGGTTTATGGAAGCCTTTAAAGAAGCCATCTGGATTCTTCCTCAGCAGATTTTATTTGTCCAAGCACCTACTCATTCTATCCTTTATTAGAGAGTTTCTGCTACTTTGCTGATGTTGCAGGTCTGTGGCTCCCCACATTCCCTTAGAATCTTTTTAAGGTGGACATCCATTGTCCACCTTGTAGTCTTCAGATACTGAGAAAGTTTTAAGCAACAATACATTTTACTGTAAGCAACACAGCTACTTAATGTTTGAGTTCTCGTAGAGCTCTTAGGTGAACACCATCATGTTTGTAGTATCTAGTGTACCATAACTTCTCCCACAGTAGCCTCAATATTGGACATACTCTTTCCTGAGTTTACCCCCAAATGCTCTATGGCTGTCTCACCTGTTTCTTCCACAGTGAATAACAAGGCAAATAATTAGTTTGGCTTCTCTGCAATGGGGTGTCCATCATCTCCAGCTGCTCCTTTTTGAAGTGTGATCAGAAAGTGACCCTACAGACTCTCTGGTCAGCTTTTTGCTCTGGATATGTTTGAAGACTTTAGTACTAGTTTTTAGTCTTTTAGCTAATTGTTCCTTCTTTTTGCTTTATATTTTTTATGTCTCCTCTACCAGAGATTAGGGTCCTTTCCATTTTCATCCTTTGGATATGCTCTCAGCTTTTCAAAACCTGCCTTCCCATCACTTCATAACCTAATTTACTTTGCTGTTTAGCCTGTACCTGCTCCCTTTTACCATTTCTAAGCCCTTATTAAAAGGTGATACATACTAGCAATTCTGGTGTGGTATTGTTCAGCATCTCCATACCTCCTGTAAGTGTTTAATTCTCTTAAAAGCCCTTTTTAACAACCTTTTATTAATCTTCCTCATGCACAGATACTTAATCTTATAGAAGCTGAGCACAAGTGTGGTGGATGTTTGGCCTTTTTATCTCTATAGGGACACTGAATCTAAAATACCTTGTAGTCACTGGTATGAGCTGCACTTAAAACTGCAAAACTTTCAGCCAGATCTGGCACCTTACTTAATGCCAAATCAAGGGTTGTATTTTCTTTTGTGGTGCACCTTAATCAACTCCTGCAGGAAACAATCGCTGACAGCATCTCCCCATTTCACCTCTGGGTAAATATTAGACAATACGTGAAGCAACAGATATGGTGGTAACTGGGTTTTCCACATATGAGAGTATTTTCTGCCCCTGTGATCTCTGTGTATGCAGTTAGAGTCATGGTCCTGACAGAAGAGCCAATAGTAAGGATCCAATGTTATATTCTTCCTATTTAGATAAGAAATTTCAACCCAGTTTGCACAGAATCCCTGACAACTCCCACTACCTAATGTGACCTTTAAACTATTGTGTGGGGGGGTTTTTTGACTGAGCTCGAGCACTACAAATTCATGTCCAGACTTGCACCTTACTGTGAATTAAGCCTTTCCAGATGGCAGACGATATCTAAATGTTGGAAGTTCAGTTGTTCTGCTCTTTCTTATTTCTAGAATAAGCCACTGACAGGTCTTCCTGATGGCCTTTAAAGAAACAAAGAAATCACCTATGTACAAATCTTTTAAAAATAATAATAATAAAAGAGTCTGAAAAATTGTTGCAAAATATGGATTAATTTTTGTGTGGAACTGCTATTTGTAAGGATTTTATCTCGGCACCTGTGAGAGATGAGATGGCAGCAGCTATCTGTCTGCCTGGCTTTCACATAAACAAAGCACTGTCAGGAGATGCTACTCTCAGAATTAATTTTTCACGTCCCTATAGCCCTATACCGAGCACACAGACTCTCATCTTGAGCAACGGCCCAAATATTTCTAGAGAAAAACAGGTCAAGCCCTGGCTTGAAGTTTTAAATGAACCAGAGACTTCTGCGTATGAAAACAAGTTGTCAAAGTACTTCTTGCCATCCAAGAGTGGGTTTAAGTTATCTGTGAAGACCTAGCTAGCAAGAGCAATGTCCTTGCTCCTAACTGCTTCAGAAATGCTGTATGGATGTGCAGGTTTTTCAATTTTGAGAGCTCTGTGCTAAGGAATAGGGAAGGAGAAATGAAACAACGCTTCTCCTTGGCACAGATTAAAAAAAAATATGCCTTCTGCCAAAAGTTGTAGTTTAATTTTGGTCTCACTTTAAAAATAAACATTACAGAACATTAAAATCCTACATTTTATATCCCTTAAGCAGCAACAAAGTATCAATTAATGTCAAGCTAAATAAAAGGAAACAAACCAAATTTTTTTTTAATAGCTAGAAATTAGTAGCTAGAAGTGAGAGTCTTCAACTCCCTAAGCTCCTGGCTTCAACCACAAGGACAGAGCTGCTCTTCTAGCTGTCCAGGGCAGCAGTGGAAGCAAAACCCCAAATACTGTAACACAATTCACTGAAGTAGAATCTCCCTCAGTTACATGAGTATGCCACACAGTCACAGACTAATTTAGGTAGAAAGGAACTTCCAGAGGTCATCTGGTCCTAGCCCTGCTCAGAGCAGGTCCGCTTGCTCAGGATCATGCCTCCTTAGTAGTCTGCAAAAAACAGGTGGGTTTAACAGAGCAAAGAGAATAACGTGGCTGCAGCACAACGCTGATCTCATCATTTAGACTCACTTTTTGGAATGAAAGGGATGAAAACAGTAGAAAAATGAACATGTTTTTGGACACCCATAGCAAACTAAGTTTTGTTGTGTTTTTTAGTAACAATATTGTAGTCATATGTTTGAGTTATGGCCTAACTGGGGCAGTACGGCTCAATTTAGGGTTAAACGTGATGCACTGTCCTTTAAGGAGGACCATTACTCAATAGTTTCACTATGTAGGCCTGGTTACTTTGTATAAACGATGCAGGCTTTGCTAGTAATTATACCCCTGAAGAAGGAACAAAAGACTGACAAAAAGGAAACATCCTGCTCCAGAAGGCACCGAAGGCCTGATGATTGCCAAAAAAGCACAAACTAGGGGAAAAATAGAGGCGGCAGGGGGAGATCGCGACCACTGACTCAATTCAAGACCTGAAAGACTTACCCCCTCCCCGAGCATGTGCTGTAGAATGAGAGAACACTGTACTTCTAATTCGAAGTGGAGAAAACCTTACCCCAATAGAAATGGTGGCAGATAACTGACGACCAATAATGATTTAGGGGAAGGACTTTGGAAACTAAGTGGGTGAATCTAAAACTGTATAAATTGCTTGCTTGTTTAAGTGCAGGGTGTGCTAGCTGCGTGGAATTACCACCTAGCACCCATCTTTGAGCAAATATGAAATAAATAATGTCTCTCCCGAGTGTGTGATTATTGGCTCGTTGCACACCGGGTGACGAATCCGCTTTTCGGACACCAATATGACCAGGAACAGAGACAATCAAAATATTTATTGCTGCTGAGACCTGGCAGGCTGTGCAAGGTGACCTAAACCAGGCATGCCAGACCTTCTCATCCCGGTGGAGTTCTGCACTGATGCTCACTGACCAAGGGTCTGCATCTTTGTTCATCTGCCTGAAGGAAACAAAGCCAAGTGCCTCCTGATCTTAATCATCCCTCTCCCGTACCCTGCTTCTCTTGTGTGGCTGAGGACAGCAGAATGGTGTCTCTCACTATGTGGATTAATCATAATTGGCACAATGAGACCCCAGGTCACATAACACTGTACAGCTCTAGACAATATAATTACAGGGATACATTTATTTTAAGATTTTTTCCATTTGCTTATTCCCCTTCTGCCTCATTTTTCCTCAGATGGATTATTAAAAAACTCAGCTGGTTGTGTTCAGTGAGTTTATCTCTGCCTGTAGGACCCTTGGAGGAGGATGGATTTTGTTATTTAAACCTTATTTCCTCCTAACCTCTTCTGTCTTTCTAAAAGAAAATATATATGTCAGTTCCCTCCTTCCACATTTTAAACTCCCTTTTCACTATTGTAGCTTCTTAAGTTAGAGCTATTAAAATAAAAAAAAACCTGCAATGTGGTAACAGGAAGAAGAGCAAAAACCAGCAGGTAGCCTTTTATTGTACTTAGTGACAAAAAGTAAAACTTTCTTAAAAAGAGTAAATAAAAACCAGAGAGTTTTAATATTTCATTTTAATCAAAAGCTGGAAAACTTCAAACAAAAGTTTTCCACTGAAAAAATCTGAAGGATACTTTTGTAAAGGAAAAAGTTCTAAACAGCAAATAAATGAAACCCTGAAGTAAGTTCTCACCTTAGAACCTTGGGGACAGACTTTTTAGTAGGGCCTGTAGTGATAGGACAAGGGGTAATGGTTTTACACTAAAAGACAGTAGATTCAGACTAGGTACAAAGAAGAAATTTCTTATGATGAGGGTGGTGAAACACTGGCACATGTTGCCCAGAGAGGTGGTCGATGCCCCATCCCTGGAAACATTCAAGGCCAGGTTGGACAGGGCTCTGAGCAACCTGATCTGGTTGAAGATGTCCCTGCTCATGGCAGGGAGATTGGACTGGATGACCTCTAAAGGTCCCTTCCCAAACCATTCTATGAACTGAAGGGCTGTTTCTAGCTGTTCCTATTGTTTCTAGCTGTTCCTATTCACAAAGACCTTGGGTTGACCACTTGTCCAGCACTACCAGCCCTACCGGAAAAGTTGAATAATATTGTCAGCTGATTCCCAACTTCTAAGTAGGCTTCAGCACAAAACAGCTCACTTCCTTGCACTCTACCACAAATCAACAGAGACCCACAAAAAGAATTCCAGGTCAAATTCCCTGAATGCCAGTGAGGTGAATTATGACAACCATAACAGAGGCCCCAGTTACAGTCTGAAAGGAAAAAAAAAAACAACCCACACATTCCAAACCCCAAAACTCAACCACGGTGATGACAAACAGCCAAAACAGATGAAACTGCACAGATCCATAGGGCTTCCTGCAGAAGCAGCTTGGAAACACATGCCAGGAGGGCTGCTTAGGCACCTAGGGTGCAAAAGTTGACAGATTAAAGTTACAAACGATGCAGTCAGGAAAGAAACGTATTTTAGAGCCAAAGCTGAAGAATGCTTTACCAGAGCTGCACCTCTCCAGACAACAGATGAGCACTGCTGGTCATACTGGTCCTTGCAGATGTCTTTATGGACACACTGTCACTCCGAGGACAATATTGAAGGCTAAGCCCACCATTGCCCTGACTCCCCTCCTGCCCTCAGGTCATCCTCAGGTGACATCTCCAGCGTTGTAGTGGCAGAAACCTCCCCACGATTTTGAATGAAGGGACAGGGCTTTCCATCTCCATATTTCCCCAAAGAGCAACATTTTTTCCTTGGTTCTAGGTTTCAGTTTTATTTTCTTTCACATTCTCTGCAGAATGGAAGCCCAGTTTGACATACTCAGCCCAGCTCACAGATACTCCTCAGTGAAGCAGATGAGTGCCCAGTAAGATAAAGTAGGTGCATTGGGAGCGTAAATGAGCTTTAGGGTCTGCTCCTGCAGCTCCACAGGACATCTTAGGGAGTTTCCCCTGAGGCTGCGAGGATGAACCTGCTGTTTTTGCAGTCATTCCCTTACCAGCTAATAACGAATCCTCAGAGCCCGCTGTGCAGCAGATGACTTCAAAATATGTGGAAACTTCAAGCCCAGCCTGTGGCATCACAGCTATTTATTTATTTTAAATTAAAGCCGGGCACAGAGTAGATTATTACATAAAATAGACAAGGACTGTTTCCTTAAGAAAAAAATGGTTTTTACACAGTTGTTTTTTTTCTAAAAAAATTCCAAGATATAAAAACTGCTGTAAAGACCCTTAAGGCTTATCTCTACAGCTTTACCACCACGGTATTATTTACTCTTTCACAGAGCTATTTGTATTGAAATTACATCATATCAATTTATTAAATATGTTTTGAGGCTGTGGAATATGTGCTTATGTGATGCACTTGAAGTTACAGCTTCAGTTTATGGAAGTAATTTCCACTGCAGAGCTGTATTCTAGATACTGCGTTAGAATTCTTATTTTCTTATGAAATAAGAAAATTGACTTCATATAACTGTACATTTCAAATTCATTTTCTAGCTCTACTCCATCACACTAGGGCTTTTCACTATCAAGTCTCCATTCTATTTTCAAATTTTCCACTCATTTCCCATGAGAATTTAAGCAACTGGCTGAGAACCAATTACTTTTTAAAAATTCATTGATTTTAGATGTGCTAATTTTTTATGATAATCTTTTGTGGGGCTGGGGGGGTATTTTTTGTTTGTTGGTTTGTTGGTTTTTAACCTTGGTGAGACTCAAAACTGATCTGCTTCAAAGGGAATCCACATTTCCTGACTCTGGGTGTTATCCTCTTCCCCACAAACACTGGAAAAAATGGTGTTGAGATTCAGGAGGTCAGGAACATCTGAGCATTACTAATGTATTACATGAAGCAGAAAACTTGGTAATAAAGAACAGATATCCACCCTATCTAGTTAGCCCTAGTACTTGGTCCCTAAATCCAAGAAACTGAATTAGGCTAGTACCTATTGTCCTACTGCACAACCACCACCACAAGGCCTTCATCAATAACACATTCATCCCATCACCACCTCAGGTGCTGAGATTCTCTAGAAGTCCCTCTTAAGAAGTGGCTGGAAATCATATTTCTCCTGGAGGGACAGAGAAATCTGGGATTATTCACAGTCTCTTCTAATAGAAGAGCAAGAAGGCATCAAACAATAACAAGTTCAAACTGCAGGTTCAAAATAAAATGAGGTACTTCTTTATACAATACTCAGTCATCTTAAAGAACTCCTTGCCTTGTATGTTACTTCTTTGAATATGGAGTTTAAAAGCATTTAACAAGCAGGGGAAAAAAAAAAAAAGATTTTGAAGACTATTAAATGCAATGATTTAAGCTAGTACGTCCCTGAGCCACAAAGTTGCTGCTTGCTTGCCTATCCCCATTTTCCCCTAAGCATCTGCTGTTGGCCACTGTGAGAACAGGATACCAGAATAAATGGTCTGGTCTAATTAAAGCCACGTAGACATATCCAAGCAGTAAAATTATCAAGCTACACGAGATACAAGAGAAGGTAGGATACGAAGAGCCATTTGCTTGGCAGGATACAAAGAACCCCAAATTAGTTCAAGTTTCTCATGCTTTTTCATACTGTTTCTTGCTGTGGGGTTCTCCACAGGCATCTTTAGCATTGATGCTCCAAGGCCAATTCATTGCAGAGCCGAGGCATGTGCCAGGGGATCTTACCACACAGTTTGTGCAGAAACCAAAATTCTGCTATTACCAAGTAGTGGCTTGTAACAAGATCCCCTAAAAAGGCAAAAGTATGTTCTAATAGCTTATAAAGCACTGAAACAGCATCAGGAACGACTCAAGTAGCTGCACATCATGGAACTGATTCTTAACACCAACACAGGACTGCACTTTCTATACAGTAACCTTCGCACTGAGGTGGTTATTATTCACGGGGGAACTGGATTTCCTAATGGCAGAGGACTGGGAATGAAGTAGTGGAATCTCTGAGATTTCTTCACTTTCAGATTTTTCCTTTCCAAGCTGTGTAACAGGGGAAAACAAATCAGAGTTTGGGTGGAGGGAGGACAGAATAGAGTCAGCTTGACCAGCCAAACCCTACTGACAGAGCCAAATAACATCCAGCATCAGTTATTGGCCAAAAAGCCCTACACTGACTCGAGTGCGTTCTGTAATTGAATTACGTGTAGTTCCAGCCACAACAGCTAGGCAAAAATGCTGAAATAAGCTCAAATGTGGTACAGGTAGTGCTATGGAAATAGCACCCCTGACACAATGAAACATGTATGAATGGCTTTAGATGAACAGACTGTAAAGTAATAGATTAAAGAGTGCTTTTGCAATTTGAAACTGTTTGGATGTAACACCACTGTTACTGCAAGGCTATCCAGAAGGAAATTTTACTCTATAGAAAGCAAAATTACAAAGCAGCTACATCATCCAGAGGGTTTTTTTCTATATGTACACACACAGAGAACCCCTAAATATACCAGGATGTCTCTCAAACTTCTGCTTGTGGGGGAACTCCGGGGCCATAAAAGGTCTTTACAGAAAAGAGGCTATGTGAACTGTCACTGAAAAGACTGGCAAGGCACAATCTTCCTTTGGAACAGCAGCATAAAACCCATCACACAGTCTCTACTAAAAACACGTAAACATGTAGCCAGCTAACAGCACTTACAGGATTTATGCATGTTTCCCTCAGATAAACAGTCAAGACAAAACTGATGTCTTGCAAGTTTGTGAAGCTAGAAACTAAGATGCAGTGCTTCTTGAAAGATGCTTAATACATTTAAGAACTGAATGCCTTTCTGAAGTGCTGAAGCATAGCACAGAAAAAGAGTGCGTCATTTAGTTAGATCCCCCTCCCTGTGCCAAATCTGTCTGAAACCCCATGCTAACAACTGACAACAGTTCTGAACTGAGTCTTGCTAAGCATAGACAGCAGGTTTTTCTTGGTGTTTAATGAACGTGAGATCTGTCTGCAAAAAATACCTCAAAACATCTTTTCCCTTTTTATACAGAAACACATTCTTTATTTGTAGAAAGAAGACTTGACAACACTCTACAAATGAGCGGAGCCCCTTCTGGGCTCACAGGTGCAGCAAACCCTTTCAAAATCCAAACACCCACACAGAAGGGGTTGCACCACAACACAGATGAGGGTCCTTTGAGGGTCTGTGAACTGCTATGGTTGTAAAGCTTTATGTTCAAGCATGAACATTTGCTTTAGGGCAGAATGTGTCACAAGGCCCTGAAGATAATTGCTGCAGCAGTTCAAGATCTTATAGTCTCTGATGGTCCAATTTGATTGTCTGGCCTTGAAGTTGATTGCCTCTGTAGTAAGGTCAGCAAGAGTCTACCATGTCCACAAAAAGCATGAAGCAATGAGCTTAAACCACTGATGAAGGGGCAATTGTGAAGCAAGGTAGACCTAACTTTGCAAACTTCCTCTGAACTTGGCTCATTAACTCTGGAACACCAATTACCAAACACCATCCAAGATACTTCCCTTGACAAGCATCTTT
Organism: Haliaeetus leucocephalus; assembly: GCF_000737465.1. NCBI lineage: Eukaryota > Metazoa > Chordata > Aves > Accipitriformes > Accipitridae > Haliaeetus > Haliaeetus leucocephalus. The sequence continues at coordinate 6,770,995 of NW_010973052.1, read as the reverse complement.
TTTGGAAGGATGATGAGCTAATATTTGAAACAAGAAGTCATCACTTATTCTGGCGTTGATGAAGAACTGCTCTTTGGAGATCCATCAGACTACTTGCCTCATATTTGGGACCTCTTCCCCCCCAGATATCTCTATGGAAACCTTTTGTATGTACCTTCCAATCATGCAAACCTTATAGGTGTTGCAGGTAGGAGGGCTTTTCCATCAACTGGCCAAAAAAAGCCTGAGTACTGGCAATCACCAGAAGCTGTGGAGTTTTAAGCAACCCTGTTCCAGAAAACAGACCTCATAAATGGGCTCTTCATTCCTCTCTGAAAGAGCTGCCCACTTCAGATGAGAAGCAGCAAAGAACATACCATAAACTATAACTAGTTAGTGCAAACCAATTAAGAACCCAGGATTTAAAAGACATTATTACGGAATTAAATATTTTAAATAATAAAATATGAAAACTAAAAAGATCAATGCAATTGTATAAAGTTATCTGCAAATAACTTTCTCAGCTTTCATACTAGTCATCATTGTGAAAGACTAGTCCATGGGAAAAGTACCCTCCTGGGGCAATGAACAATTTTCCACCTGGAAATGCTCAGCAAACGCATTAACCATTTCTGGATTAACCATATGTGTTGCCATTCTCAGCATCGGAATTATGAGCTCCTGGCATATGTCAATCATTCCCATTAAGTTTGGCTATGCCAATCACTACAGTCAGGGGAAAAAGAAAAAAAAAAAAAAAGACAAGCTTTTAGGGTCACAAATTCTTCTCCAAATACTGGAAATTTTTGTTTACTCAAGACCACTTAACCAAGCTATAATTTGCGGGTTTAGTGCTGCATGATTCACCAGCGTTGAGGTAGCCCACAAGAAATATAATTTTCAAAGAATTCCTTAAAAATGTGGGTGGGAAATCCCTGTTTGTTGTACTAGAGGCCTTCAACTCTTTGACTCTGCTGTGGACTAGTGCAAAAATCAGCAAGCGGCTGTCATACAGACCACACCGGATTTACACTGTCAAGGTGCAAGCACAGAGGTCTGGGGAAGCGGAGGTGTACTGATGCTCAAAGGGGTCAGCATACTTTTTCATATTCTAAGCTTTTAGCCACCACTTTAAGTCTTACTAAAGCAAGACGCTGGCACACAAGAGAAAAGAGTAATTCATAATTTGCACATCCTATTCCAAAGCAACAGAAACAGACATAACAGCACAACTGAGGTACATCATCAAGAACAGTAAAGCAATGTGAAATGCATGTGCGTATTTTGTATTTTAAGAATAGAATTAGATATAGATTCTACTCCAAAAAGAAATTCTAATTCTATCCAGAAATGGTTCATATGGGAATTCATACATCAGTCTCTAAGTAGAAAGCATGTAACAAAAGAAATGAGACCCTGGGGTCATCACTGATGGAAAAAAATCCAAAAACCACCAAACAAAAACAAACAAACAAAACCCCACCACCTCCACCCCAAAACCCAGTATGAATGAAAAGTCTCCCAAGCTGAAAAAATGGAAGTAGTAAGGTGAACTGAAAGACTACAGGCAAGCTGTAAATGAGTTGCAGAACTAAAACCCTAGTCTGTATTTTGAGATTTAAAGAAAACTTTGCTAACAAAACCTAAATTGTACTTTTGTTAATATCAAAAGTAGAACTGCAGTTTCATAACAAATTATATTAAAAACAAGCATAGGGGAATAATTAAATAAATACATAACAGCTGCTGATTATGAAAAGCTGTAATTAACAATACCATATTTTAACTGAAAAGCCATGATGTCTCCCAATAGCAGTTAGATTCAAAAATTCTGCCACAGTCCTCTTTATAGGATTGGTGATTCCTGGATCAGCCACTTGGGAGTTATGATGGGTCACAGACCATACCCAGTAAGCAGACCCGCTGTTTTGAACGGTAAGAGTTTAGTAGCGTGCATGCAGACCTTGCAGCTGGCCTCAGTGGCAAAGAATTGTCTTGGGTATGTTTAATTTGTTAGTACAGATACTGCTTATGTCTGCTGTATGTCATTTGGGATTTCTTGAGTTTTTACATCAGCAGGAATCCAGTACAACACAACATTCAAAGTAGCCCCATTCACAGTAGCCCCATTCACAGAAAGTGTTGACTGAAGTGTTCCCATGAGACAGGAATGAGCTCAAGCTACAAAGCCTGTATTAAGAGACCATAACCAGATTATGAATGCAGACATTTAATTATGTCATTGTGACTAGCTCACATGGCAAAGCAGCCCATCAGCTGTGGTTTTAAACGAGCCTCAGGATGTACTTGTCAATTAAGAGTCCAAGGAAGGCTGCTAGTGATCACAAAACAGTTGAGATCTGGCAGATCACCTGGATGTTGAGGTGGGTAATACATCACACTTGATTTTGATTTTAGAGGTCAAGCTACAACCTTCCTGGATATCACACACACACACACACACAGAGAAACCTCCAACCACTTTCAAAAATCTTATGGCCACCATTTCCCCAAGAGCTTATATGTTATCATCTACAATACCTACCCTTTAAAATTGTTAAAGGGTTACAAACATCTCTTTTAACACCATCATACCACCAACACTGTGCTTCATCAGGCATCAGGTTAAGATGAACAGGTATTTCTAATGGAAAATCCTCAATTCAAATTCAAGTCAGATGTTTTCCTAAAGTGTTTCTAGATGTATCAGAAAGCTCAGTAAACTGTGGGCAGTTAAAGTAGTTACATGCTCACATCCAACAAACGAATTTATTTGTGGCAAAAAGCATCTGGATTAAAAATGGTTTCTCTCTTCCCTTGGTAGCTCAACAGGTTTGCCAGATGAATAGAAAATCTTGCAAATCTTAAACTTGACTGTAAATTCTCACCACTTTAAGTCCTCAAAGGGCAAGAGAGAGGCATATGCATTCATTCTACCTTTGTTTTCTTGAGATATACCAGTAAAGTTTAAAAGAATGATCGGTTCCTTGGCTTCAGGGTGGCACAATATACCTGTACTAATGTGCTGCAAAGAACTACTGATGCAGAATGGAGAGGCAAAGTAGCTGCGCTGCAGCTATTGAGTATTTTCTACCTGTAAACTGCATTATGCAGACTTCACTCCCTTCCCCACTGTACAGGATCAGTTTTTCTTTTATTCATTTTGAGAGGTTTATTTTTGCTTAAATATGGACAACAGTAAACTAACTGGAAACAAAAATATTTTATACAAGATTTCAGAAACAGAAATACCACCTAGTTCTACAGTGTCTTTTAAAAAGTCAGGTTCAAGGCCTGTTTCACCATGTGCCCATCCTGCTCACCCTCAAAAGCCCTCTAGGGAGCATTACCAGGATGATCAGGCTGCTATGACCAAGGAAAGATCTGAAGTACTGTCTGTGCTTTACAGTACACTTAAGCGTATGTCTATCTGCTGCGGGGCAGCAGATCACTGTGAGGTTCAGATGCCTCTCTCTCTCATCTTTTTTTCAGTGATCTGATGCCAACAGACAAGACCATACATGTTCCTTCCTGAAATGGTCTGCACAAGGGTCTTTAAATATCACAAACAGGCTGAAGTTGGGCTGCTTACCAGGATAAATGGACAGACAGAACCAGGACCTGGGTTCCTCCAAGCCAGCCCAAGTACAGTATAGACACAGGCAACATACCAAATTTCTTTTGCTATCACTCTTCATTTTATTGTAGGACAGAGATTTTGCTTCTCATCTCCTTACCTTGTACTCGTGATGGTAAAAAACAAAAAACCAAAAAAACCCACCTCCCAGTGTCAGATGAAAATCTGTTTTTGACATCTATGTCATATTCAGAATAAGGTTATATTAATAGCATGGAATGTTTCACACTTTTCTCAAAAGTATTACAGATTACCCACAGAAAGCAGCTTTAGGCTTGAAGCTATGAATTCATTTCCCAAGCATTTCCATTCGTGATCTATATCCAATATTCATAAAGGTGAGCTCTAAAAGAGATGGCTTGTGCAAATACATCCAGAATGTTTTATTCAAAGCTCAGCACTTGAAAGCTGTTATTGCTTCACAGAAGTGCTAATTGTAAAATACAAAGTGCACAAAATAATGGGTTAATACAAAGTAGGTAAACATATCACTTTTCCATCACCAGATTAAAAGAACTGAAGCATGGATTAATGGCTGACAAGAAACACCATAAGTTAACTGATGTCCACCTTAACAAATCAGTTACATGACAAGACATATTCAGCCTTTTAACTTCAGTGATTAACAGAAGATAAGGATATGCCTTTGAACATTCTTTAAAAGTCATCATATGCTGAGAGGTCAGAGTGATTTTAGCATGATGTAGAAGATGTTGATGTTTTGCAGATGGCAGTAGCAATGCCTCTTCCTGCAGGAAAATCAGAAGGTTTTCATTTCAGAGAACAGCAGGGGTGAATTAGGACTCAGAATGAGGAGGCCAGATTCTGCCAAAAATCATGGTCTAGGCACATGCATGTGCTTGTTTATGGAACAAAGCAAAACAAAACAGTGTCAGACAAATTTCTTGTTAAGTTCTACTTTGATGAGTATCCAAATTATACTAAAGTTGCTCAAATCCTATACTGTTGGGGATGTATATTTTGTACCTATCAAAATCTTACTTCAGACTAAAACGTTGTGGTAAGTACAGAGGGGTGCCCCTGCAGTTGCACATTTTAAATTAGCTTCCTATTACATGTAAGTTTATAGAATCAGGTACCTCCCTACTCCATTATGCTGGCCTCAGTCAAAATTTCTGCGTAAAAGTTGTCCTGATGCTTCTCCAAGCCTTTCTCTCCCCAGACAAAAGCAAGCAGCTCTGCAAAGCTTGAGGTTACCTGAATAACTTAGACACACACACACACAAAAAAAAAATTAAAAAAAAATTTCCAAAAGCCAACAACTTCTAAACTACATTTATGTTGGAACAGCATTGCTAAAACTCAGCATGAAGCAAACATTCCTGGTTTATTTTTGTCCTCACTAAAAATCCATGCCTTGGAGTATTTTTTTACACAGATCTGGTTATCCACATTCATATTATTCACAGATCTTTCTACCACTGAATTTTCCCACCAGATCTCAGAATTTGTGCATCATCCTGAACCTGCTATCAGGTCTTTCTATATGGATCAAGGAGATAGGATTCCACTTCCTGACTGTAAGCACTGCATTTAAGGACCTGTAGGATCAAAACCCAAACATTTACACAATGTTGCTGATCTCAAGCTTTCTTTTCAAGAAATACACAGACTTTTTGCTTGCAAAGATGCCTGGTATGTAGAAGAGAGACCAAGTTTGCCATGGCTGTGGGGTTTTATTCCTTTTGTCATACCTTATAGGCAATCCTCACTATGGTCTTTGTTACTACGACAGTTCACTTGTTTTCCCAAACCTAAGAATGAGGAAGCTGGGACAAGGGCATTGTGAACCAGAATAGCAAATGTATCAGAATATGTACTTTTGCAGCAAGACAAAGTGAACCAAAATTTAACATCTAAGTATTTGGGGAGGAGAAAAGGTTTGCTCTCCTTGGCTTGGAGGCAGACCCTGGCTCCAAACACCCTTAATGTGTCTATTTAATCAATCATATTTTAACCAAACTGCTCAGTTACTGCATAGTACCTGGGAAGGACAGGTCAAGCTCCTACACTAGCATTAAAGAATGTAGGATCTAAACCCACTACTAATATTAGGGTCTGCCATACTGCTTGAGGACTTTTCTTTCCTTTTATCCACTACTCTTCTGCTCCTCCTTTTTTAAATTAAAGGAAGAAAGTGAGTCAATGAAAAATTTCCATGTGACCTCAGCAGTGCAAAGCTGCGAGCAAATTTATACATTCAAAAGTTTTAACACCTGAAGTGACTGTGTTTTTCTTCTCATTCCTTTAATAAGGCAAATGCCAACTGGATACATTATAAGCTGTCTGAACCTCATCCTGCAAGTTCATTTTATTTTTGCAGTTAATTTTCTTCTGTCTAGTAATACACAGTAATACAGATATATTATTGTTTTTTTAATTTTGTGTCTCTTCCCTCTGAATGCAGAGCAGAAGTGCATCACCATTTGTTTACAACCCAGCTGTGCTCCTATAAAACCACTCCTCAGAGAGGCTTTGGCCAGAAGACAGTCATAGTCTTACAGCAGTGGGATACTAAATCAAAAACCTATGCCCTAGTTCAGCAAAGCACTTTCTTAAACAATATGAAGCCAATAAGGCTATAACTCTGAATACTTTACTGCAAAGGGCTGTAATTACTCATTTGTTTCCCATCAAATTCAATCTGCTTTGGATCTAGTCCTAGACATTTGCTGGAAGGTGTCATTAAATAAAATGAGAGGAAAGTCAAGCCAATAATCTCTCAATTTCTAAGAAATCACTGCTTGTAGCATCTGTCCAATCAGATGCTTAAGCAGCAGCCACAGGGGGACCACACATCACACCTAGGTCTCTGGCCCACTAGCTTTAAGCGTATTTACCCTATTTTGGTTCTCTCTTTGAATTATTACTTTAATAATGTACACAAGGTAATTACCTCAAGTTTACAGGTATTGGCATCTGTAACTTACACAGAGTGAGACTGGAAGTTTTGAACTCTTACATAATAAACACAGAAATTTTAAGTGATTAACTAAGCATATTAATGGAAAAAATGAAGTGAGCTCTAGTAAACAGAATTAAAAAAAGCTTCCTAGAACAGCTGCTTATTAGTGCTCACTTCCTTTGCACACAGCTTTTGGGAAATAATTCACAAAATGCTTTTCATTTTATAAAACAATGCATATTTGATGGCATGTATGGGATATAGCAGTTGATCTATCACATATGTTTCTAACAGGCTGTGGTTGAGATCATTGTTGGTACAGATAAAAGATGCTATGATAAGACAACTGAGCAAACAGGTATGCTGGCTGAATGGTTAGGGAATTAATTTGGAGAGACTCATGTTCACTTACTTGGTCTGCCACAGATGTCCCACATTACCTTGGGTTAGCTAAATTCAGTTCCCCACTGATGTGAGAATAACTCTATTTCTCAGTCTCAGAAATGTGCTCCAAAACTAAATGTGAAATATAATACGCCAACAAGATGCCCAAGGCTGCCCGATCGTTTCTCGAATGCATATCAGTGATTCAGAAACTGCCCTCCATAACTATTTGATAGGAAACACAGCAGAGCTCAAAATTGTTAGATTTAATGCAGCGAGCATGTTAGGACTCCAATAGCTTGAACTTCAATGCCTGAATGAATCTCATGAAAGAAAAGCAGAAGCTGAATGATACATGCCTTGAAAAACATATTATGTGCTGAATGCCTCCAAGAATTTGGAATACGAAATAATAAACCACAAGTATTTCTCCCAGTGACGTTGTTTTCTTTTCTTTTTTCCCAAGTCTTGATGTTCAAATTCAATAGTTGCTATATTTTGCCAGAATCTGGCAACCACAGCCAGGGATGATGTGTCTAACCACAATCTCACTGGACTGAAAAAGTAATCTGTGTCTCCACTTCAGGCTCAAGTTGGAGAAAATTCTAAACCCAAGTGTTGCATTCTAGATAATGAAGATATTTATTGCTCTACAAATTAAGAAACAAGTACCTTTACAACTTCTAGTATCTTTTTTTCTTCACCTCATATTTGTCAGGTGAATTACCAAACATGTATATAGATGTTCTCTCTGAAGAATGAGCTTTGAGATCTACTGTCTCATGTACTTGTATCTCAAGGCATGTCCTCTGTTTCCACCTAGATATTTTATTGGGGAAAAAAAATGTAAGGACTTTGGCCATTGCCCCAGGATTTCTGAAAGTCCAGAAGCTGGCTCAGAGCTACAGTCTTACATGCAAAGTTAATCTGCAAGCGGGCAGTATATCCAATGCCTCCAAAAGATAATCACCCTCTGTATATGTACAGAACTATATGTAAAGCAGATGCTGGATATCCAGAAGTCCCAGATATATGGCCTATCTCATCCAGAATGGAGATGAGGAATATCTGCAATGCATAAAGTAATATGCACCCAGACAGTCCCACCACCATGCACACCACAGATCTGGAAAATCTCACATACTAGAGGCTCCTCAGCCCAAGTGCCTCACCTCTCCTAACAGCATTTTTCTGCCTGGATAGGAAAAAGTAACATTGCCTCAAAGTTAAGGTTGAAGCTTCTTTTTAACATAAAGCATTTCCCATAGTATGAAATTACTACAAACCAGAAATTACTACAAGCCTGAAAGGGAAGAGGCTCACAGAACTTCAAGCAAATTTGGTCTGGGCCCCAAATCAGGGTTCATTGCAATCAGCTCAGAGTTTGAGAAAAATTTTGCAACACTAGGAAAATTAAAACCAGTGGTGAACTGACCAAGTGACTGTTTTATCAACAAGACTGAAGTTTATGCCTCCTACAAGCAGACTTGATACAGTACTACAGTTCACATGACACAGCACTACAGTTCAGAGATTATATTATGATGATACCAAGCAAAGACATTGAGAAAGACTTGAGAATGGTTTCAGCTGTCCATTGCTTCCTAGAAGATCTGTAATCACGTTCTCTGCTCTTCTTCCCTACTCCAACACTGTGGAACATTTAAGGTCCTGTGAGTTGCTTTATTTATTCTCTGACATAAAATAAAAAGTTAAAAGCATCCGCTTCACTGAATTTGCTGTTCCTCAGGAAATACTAATTGAAAACTTCTTGCTCTGTGTTACAAATTGCAGTGCAAATATTATGATTCTGTAAGTCAAATAAGATTAATATCCCTCTTTCCCTGCAGGAAATCTTAATAAATTCTGCAAGGGTTTCCAGCTTTGCAGGAAGTGAAACTGCTGGACTCTCACACACTTTTATATTTGGCTTCAGTGGGAAACTCATTTTGCAACTCCACCAAATACCAGTTACATTCCTACAAGCAAAGCAGTCCAGCTGCCAGTCAATAGGACATTTGACCTTGCAGAGAAACCTGAAAGGCACTTGTACAAAACAACAAGATCTGGTTACAGTTGCACTCTCACTGCCAAAGCCATTAAAGCTTATCTTTAAAATGCAATTAACTTTTAAAAAGTGGCCAACACCAAACCTTTTTTCCAGCAGCAGCCAGAGCCTTGCTGCAGCTTTCCAGCACCTTTGCATCACTTCTTTTCTATTTATATGAGAAATGACCTCATTATCTTATAACTTCAAATACAGTTAACATGTTAAATCCAAAACAATTACTTGCCTTTAGGGAGAGTGCCCAGTTTTAGCAAGCATCAGTCATGCATTCATTCTGGTTTCATAATCCCAGTTACCCTTGACCAGTGGACATTTGGAAGGTCACAATTCAAAGGCACTTTTGTAAGTTTTATTAAGCTACTACAAGAACTCTCCAGGGCAGCTTCAAGCTCTAAGATATCTCACTTAGTGTCCTTGTTTTTCCTCCAGCAGCTCTTGTGAAAAAGCCCAGCTCTTTCTTCTTGCCTGCATGCAAGAGGACAGCTTTTGGCATTGGAAAGGCATCACTGAGTTGGTTGCTCCAAAGGTCATAAGGAAAATGAATGAGCTTGGATAGATAACACTAAAAAGAGTATGAAAAAGTACTTTTGATATTTGGGACACACAACTATGGAAGCAGCTAGAGCCTTCATGTGATTCTCTATCACTAGAAATTGATGATATTGGAAAATTCCATTTTTGCTTTGAGATTTTGTCTTAAACAATTAATAAACACAATTTTTCACATATGCTTCCATTTTAATTACTATCTATTAACAGAGCAAGATGTGAAATTTCACACTATACTAGCTTTAATCTTATCCTTTTGTGGTTAAGTGATCTTACATCTTGAATGATGCCATTGCTTATTCCTAGATTCAAAAAAGGCTTGATGCAAAGTTGATTGAAATCAGCGGAAAGCCTTCCAATGGCTTAAACCTACGCTACCTCTTGGAAACCAAAAAGCAATGCTCAGGGAGACCTCTGTGCTGTTGCAAGGGTGGGTTTTTTCTTCCCCTCAACGTAAGCCAGTAAAAGCTGCTGGCATCAGCATACGGAGTGAAAGGCATGTCACACATGTCTCCTTCTAATAAATACTGCTGCACATCACAACCTGGGCAATTTACCAAACCTAAGAGGAATCTGTTGCATGTGTGCAATGAGAAACAAGTCCCAGTGGTACGTGCACTGAAAATCCTCCAAACTTGAGGGAAAAAAAATTCTTTTATTACCTTTGAGCAACAAAGTTTGTGTTTGAATGTGATTTACTTGACAAGCTTGTAAGACACCAATGTAAGCAAACTCACTAGTGAGTATAAAGTAGCAGACACTGCAGAACGCAAGCCATTCTGCATTACAATCAGCATTAACTTACGCTTCGTAAGTTTACACTTGGTAAGTTTTCTGTAGACGCACCTACTTGGAGCACGTGGTCACATTTATCATTGCTTTCCACCACTTTCACCCATCAAGCCCAGCTATCTACGAGGCACTGGGAGAAGAGAGAAATTTTCAATTCTTCCTCCCAACACCCTCATCACTTCAAATCCTTTGAGATCCTCTTGCACAAACTGCGTCTCTCACTCAGAAACCACCTGAACTGCTAAACTGTTCTAGTGCAAGTGTCTTTCATCCTCCTGCAACTGTTGCACAACTCTTTTCTCTTCCCTACAAGAGAGTCTGCTGGAATTCAGACTTTATGCACATTGCACTAGTGCAAATGGTTTGTTCCCCCAGCAGTTTTTTTTGTTTTTAAAGAGGGTCTGTTTAAAAAAAAAAATTCATATCAATGGGAGATACAATACGTTTTTAAATTATATCTAGTTTTTTCCATGGTATTCAGACTAGGCACTTCAGCAAGTAATTTTCGTTATTTGGCCCATTTTATGGCTAGATTTAGAAACCTTTATACAGTATTAGGGGAGAGAAGGGCCTTGTCCCTCCAATAGTTGTGATCAAGTGATCTGATTTACAGACACAGTTGTTTTATCCCAACAATTAGCTACAGACACAAATGGCAACATGAAGACATCTAATTCCCTGTGAGGTAGGAAATGCCTAACAAGGAGAGGTTTTGGGTGGGTTTTTTGTTGTTTTTTGTTTATTGGACCAACTGGTTGGGGATTAAAAAAAAAAAAAAAAAAGAGTTGCTAGAAGAAGGGCTATGAACATGAAAATCCCTGGGTTTACTTCCCCCCCCCCATCTACATCAGCTGGCCTAATAAAACATATTACCTCTCCCTCCAAGCCCTGCCCTGCTTATATGCTTAGACCATCCTGACAACAGAAACTCTTAATAATCTGGACACCTCCAAAAATGACAGGATTTGGCACATTCTCTCATTTGCAGATAATCACAGCTAAAATTACCTGCAGGTTTCACACCAAATTCTTCAAATAAAGATTAAACAGAGATTTAATAGTTTCCATAATGAATTTAACTGCTACGTGAAGTGACAAATCCATTAGCCAAGCCAAAGATTTAAAGCTCAAGATGTCTTGTCCAGGAGAACATAGTACTGCTGTATTTGAAACAACTAATTCCTTCCTATGTTGAGAAACACAGTAAATCCTTAACTACATGTTTTACGAGGCTGAACAGAGCTAATCCATATGGACATACTACAAAACAGACAACTTTATAAGCTAGACACACAGAAAAAAATTGCTCTGAGATGTGGAGCTAATCTTTTTCTATATACAATACAGATATTTACTGAAAATCTGTTTCAGTTCCATGGTTCCACATGTTGAAAAAGGATACATATGCAACAGAGAGCTGCAAAGTGAAGCAAAGCAGAAAATGTTGATACACAGAAAACTTTTGTGTTGGCGTTATTTTCTTTGTCAGAACCACAGTCTGCTCAGTTATGTCTGAGTTTGGTGTTTGGCAGCTGCAGAACTATAAAAAGCTTTGCCATTTAAAACATTTTTAAAAGAAAGATATTGTATTAGGCTGACAATACATAAGTCATTTATCAAAATGTCATGTTGTTTGGGGATACAGATAGCAAGTGTCACCCCTGGGCCTCAAAGAGGAGGTTAAAAATTAAAAACATGCTCATCATCTCTACTAGAGCACATTATAAGCTGAAAGTAGTCAAGTTTGCTGTTGTGCTAAGCCTTCTATTGAAACAGAGGGAATTACAGCACAGTGTTTATTCTCCCCCAAGCATCAAGGCCTGTCTGACCTGCTAGCAACAGCTCTAAAGCTAAGTCTGTCCCAAAAGAATTTATTTGGGCGAAAGCTACAATAGGGTCTTCAAGGTTTGGTAGCAGGTCTGATTAAGTCCGTGAGAAAAAGACAGAAAAGTAAGTAATAGTCAGAGGAAAAGCAAGAGACAAAGTAAAAACTTTGGGTTTTTTCAGCCTGACTTGTCTCCTAGGTTTTGCCAATGTAAGAATATTTCTGGATCCATAACCCCAAGGATAATTAAAATAACCATTTGCCTCTTCACTCCCTTGGTAAAAAAAAAAACAAAACAAAACCAAACCACACAAAACCCCCAAAACCAAACCAAAAACCAAACAAGCAACAAAACAGGACAATCTATACTCCTGCATGGCATTTAATCAGAGACAGGTACAAGGCAAGGCTTCTCCCATGCAGGGCAGCATCCAGCTTTCAGCTACAGCAGGCACGTGCATTGGCAGCTCCAGCATCAAACTCCAGGCCCTAACTCTGCAAGGGGCTTGGTGTTAGAAATGCCTGAGTGCTGAGTGCTGTCTGCACAGGTGCACGTGCTGGCAGTGGTACTCTTTGAAATGAAGAATGAATAAAACACTGAAACCACAGGAGAGCTGCCAAAAGCAGATGTTTACACAGTACCTCCCATCACCCAGGCAAGTTGTGGAGGCAGGAAGGTAAATCAGCATCACTTATAGCAAGTCAAAGAAAGAAAACTATCCCAAAGCCCTGGAGGAGCCTAAATACTATAAACAATCATAACTTCCCCCTTCAGCAAGGGGTATCAGTAGAATGCAGTTATTCGTTAAAGACCTACCTTTCCTTTCTCAGGTCTGAATGAATGCCAGCAACAGCAGCTAGAGTGTTCTTCTGGAGGTTGCTGCTATAGAAGCTAAAGAGGAATTCAATTTACATTCTCTTTATTCAAAATCAAGTCAAATGGAGTTTGCTCTAGGTCCAGGTTTTTTTAGCAATTGCCAGATCTGACCCACCAAACCAAAAAATTCAGGGGTCAAACTCTGCCACGCAGCACTACAAAGCTGCCAGATCCATCTCTAGTAGGTACCTTACTGCATGGCAAATCCATCTGAAATCAAAACCAAGCCACAAATAATTGCTCTTCACTTCATCTTGTGAATTAGCACTGCCTTTCAGCAGCTTCAGCTAAATCATCACTAATTCTGACGAGTACTAATGACTCATCTCAACATACAGCAGCACACAGTTTCTAACATCAACGACATTATATGTCATGCTACTTAAGTGGGCAAGGCTTGAAGCCTGCTGAGGTCAGTGGAATGAAGACTGCAGGACCAGCCCCACATATAATATGCTCAGCCTTCCCACCAACATCTACAGTGCTGCCAAAGTAATCAACTGGTTGTTTGCCACACTTTTCACTACATGCAACGAACAGGAATGCTGAACAAGCTGTAACATTCAGCCCTTAGATCCATTCTAACTGCAACAATATCAGTTTTCATACTACTTATCAAACAGTTTGTGTTACTTAAGTGCAATTCTTATTCAGATGTCAGAAAACTTAGTCCACTCTATGAAACAAGAGCTACATTCAGCCTTGGCTCTGCCCCACCAAAACACGCCTGGTGTAAGGATTAAGGTTTCTCTAAAAGAAAGGGGATGATAAAAAAAAAGCAACACAGGCAGCTGCCAAACTGATAAATTTCCACAACTTAAAGGCAATTTTAAAGGTATTTTTATAACATAAACTGCTCAGAAAACAGAAACAAGCATTTTGGTCCAAACACAATTTGGTTTTATTAACATCTTATAGTGACCGCAAACAAACTCAGCACTTACAAAAGCTGCCCAACCAATCTTCCAAGACCTCTCAACACATTTACAAGGGCTAAAGGCAAAACAAGGACCAATGTATTACAGGGTTAGTACAACACAGAGGCAGGGTCCACATCAGCACCCCTCTTGCCTTGGCAGCAAAAGACTTCCTCCGCACTTCCAAGCTTTTCCACAAGAGCTTTACTCTCAACGCATTAGAGGCATCCCGAACGGGAGAGTGACAGTGTTGGCAAGAGATTACGCAGAGGGACAGAAAGGCAGATGGCCTCCTGGTTTGGCTATAATAAGGGAGAGGAACTGGAATCCAAGCTGGGGAAGCAAAGGGACTTTCACAGGCTGCTGCTAATACCAGAAGCAGCAACAGATTTAGCTTGGGCTTAGTTTGCCGACCATGCCATAATGACAAGTTTTTTGGTACCAAAACATTAGGAAATGCCATTGTCAAAAGATACTTTGGACTCAAAAAAAGATATGCTTGACATTAACACCAAACAAACAAAAATGAAACTCCACGTGCCAGGATGAAGGCAAAACAAAGCTAACTGAGCAATCATATTTCCAGAACACCACCACATTTGCAAAAATACTGGGCCAAAGCTCATTTCCTCAGAGTTTGCTTTCACTGAAGTCAATGGCAATACACCTAGGCTTGACTGATGAAATAAAGAACAAGTAAAAACATGAAAACAGCCTCTCTGCTCTGGACACCATTGAAGACTCATCACACGGCACAGTGCTCCAGCTCACTTGTGTTTCAACTCTAGAAGAGTTAGAGCACAATTTGATAAAGAGCTCTCTCTCAGCTATAGTTTGGCTTGGGTCTGAAGGGGCCCACATGCTGCAGGGTTTGCCCATGAAAGCGTCTTGTCCGATATCCCTAGAAACAAGAGAGTCCTATCAGGTCAGTTCATCTGCACAAGCATGCTGTCTCCAGCAGCAGCCATAAACCTTGAGAGTAAATAACACAGGTAAATAGGATACTCTTCCCCTATACACTCCCATCCTTTCACCATTTTCAGTGTGGGGATTTTCTAAGCCAGGTGTGGTTTTAGTGTATTTAGTAAGCCTCAGTGTTTTTGTTTTTTTTTTTAATGAACTTGTTCAGTCTAAAACTTGTCCCCTAAAACTTGCTCAAATAGCTATGGGCTCCTGGAAAATAAGAGGCGAACCTCCAAACCGTGCCCACCTCATTCTCTTACTTTGCAAAACATAAACAGATGGTAAATGCTGGGAGTCACACAGCCACTTAAAGCCCTGGGCGGACCTCAGTAGTTATATGTCTATCCAGACTTAAAGCTAGCCAACCAGAAACTCCAGTTGTAAGAATATAACCTTGTGGATTTAGAGAGGATATTTAGCAATTTGAAAACAGAATCCTGCCTTGATTTGATGTTGCCAACTGCCATTTCAGACACACTGTTCTCATGCCCATTACTAATTTTGTTTCAATGCAATCATTTTACAAATCCAGCTAATTTTAGGCCTGTTTCAGTGCAGTTGCTGAGTACAGCCATGTGCAAGACTATCATTTTTTTCCTCAGCTACAGTGGCAAATTACTGAAACTATGTTCAAAGAACCCTCAGCTCAATTCTGACCCCCACAAAGCTGAAGGACTAACAAACTTTCAGCATTTTAATGATGTGTACAGCAGTACATTTCAAAAACGCTGCAGAAACCTACAGCAATTCTTCAAAGTTTCATTCTTACAGATCCAGACTGGTATTTTTGTTTTGTTGAGGTTTTTTTTGGTAATTCATTATGACACATTCCATGAAAAGCAATGGAGAGCATACATGCACATCAGAAGAGTACAGGGCATTATCCAGATGTACACAGAAGACCCCAAATTCTGACCCCTGCACTGCACCTTGCAGAAAAGTTTAGTGTATTATCTTGACCCTTCAAATACGGCAATATCCTGCCACTCTGAAAACAAACTGTGACCTCCAGTTCTGCATCTGTTTGTGATGGCAGACCTCCAAGGAGGCATGATTTATCTCAAAATTAGGACTTCCAGCAAAATGCATGAAGTGCCATCAACCTTCCAATTGAAAAGTGCAGTCAGATGTCACAAACAAAATTACAGTTGATTTTGGACAAGACAAGATTTTTGAGTCCCTACAGGTGTGTGGTCAAACTTGGAATTGCCCAGCTCAGTCCATGTTTGTAAAAACACAGAGAAGACACGTGAATTTCACTGAGTCCCTGGAAGAACTGGGGAATCATGAACAGCACATCTGAGATGAGCAGAATTGCACAAATCTTCAGAACTGACAGCGTCAGAGAGAGGACACAACATGGCCGTGACCACACCAAACACAAGGCAACTTTGATAAATAAGGTAGTGGGTGAGAGATGCCCCATCTTTTCTCCCAGGATCCGAGTGCTGAATTAGCTTTTCACAAGGCTGAGGCCCCACAGTAGAACAGACTTGTCTCTCAGCAAGTCCAGCACTACTGCTGCCCTGTCAGCAAGTCACTTACTTACACATGGCCAAAGCTTCTAACAAATCCTCCTGGAATTGAGCTTGCACTTGGATCGCCACAGAATGGTCTCACCATGGTTATCTGACATTGTTAAAATATTTAGGCTCTCCAATTTTGCAGCATTCAAAGGCAGGAGAAGAACTACTTCATGAGGTGCTTCATGAAAAAAATGCAACAAGCTCTTCTTCATCCTCCTATTACTTCCGAGACTGTTCTGTCAACTGAGAACAACTGCTATTGCCTTTTAAGACCGCAAGTACCCTTCAGAAGAATGCTGACACTTCCCAAGTCCTGCCCTTGGATCAGACTTGGGCTGTAATACTTCACAACAGAAGGAAGAACAGTATTTTAATAGTACAGAAACATGCAGCGCACTTAAAGTCTCATCAGCATACATGAAGTGTAACTCGTTCCATCTTCAAAGTTCCTCCTACTGTCCAAGGATTTAACCTACAAGATTTCCTTGCACGTGACTTCCCCAATGTCACACAGAAAGCCTGAGACATAATCAAACCCAGTCTCAGAGATGGAAAGCAGTCTTGCCTTAACTGCAAGACAGCTTTTTCCTCTAAATTTTCCCCAAAATGCCTAGTCAAGCAAGCTCTTAAACATGATGCATAGATTGGCCAAATAATTTAAGGACCGGAGATAACTCATTTACAAACCATGCCTAATACAGTGTTGGCACCCTTGATCAATATTTAGGAATTCCATTTCTTCACATCAGGAAAAACAGCCAACTTCACATAGTTAACAATGAGCAAAGGAAAGAAACAACTGCAAATTTCTTACATCCATGACCGGTTTTTCTATTTATTTTTTTCTTCTCAGGCAGATTTGGAAAACAGAGGAGCTTCTCAGAGGACAGCCTGCTTTTACTGATATTTAGGGTATTACAGAGGACCTTGCAGCAGTGACTTCCAAGTCTGCTTCTTCTTCAAAGCACCTTCAACCTAGTAAGCAAGCAAAGACTTGGATCAATAACCTCAGACCATAAAACTGTCTGTGATTCTGCTGGAGGAACATAGTCTTCTTCATTGGATAAACACCACACACTTCATAGCTTTAGACTGAGACTTTAAACTTCAGCCAAAAGCTGTAAAACAGTCAGGGCATTGAATAAAGCAGCAGAACACTTGCTGCCCAAAGCCTCACTTCTGAAAAACTTCTTCAGATGTTCTTGGAGAGATGTAAGGACTATCCCCTGCAAAGCAGCCTTCAGTCAGATGAAAGCTTTAAAGTAAGTGCCACTGCAGAAAAACAGCAATGACCCCATGCCTGCATTTAGCTACCAAAGGGATAAACAGTAATTGCTATGCAATGAGTACAACAGCTGAAAACCTACCGAGATCCCTAATTTTGACCTACTCCACTGCAGCATAGCAGACCAAAGGGCCATCAGTCATACGTTGACAAAATATGTACTGGCTGAAATATCCCATTTCAGTTGAACACAGTTAATTCCTTAGATACTACAACGAACTGTTAAGAGCAACAGAGAAATAGAAGCCTGTTTAGAAAAGTCTGAAAGAGGACCTGAGCGTTTACTAACAACAAGTTGCTAGTTACCTAGGTACATGAACAGGCAGTCCTTATCTCTTACCATAGAAGTTAGCCATTTCTGTCCTCCTGTTCTGTAGATGACTACATCAACGAATGTAAGGTCTGTACTGACAGAGGAACATAACAACATAAACAGCAAACATCCATGCTGGAGACCCGCTGGGAGATTTCTCATGGCCAATTAAACATGGCACATTAGAATATATTTTACCTCTAACAAAAGCAGTTTCTTTCCCTTCTCTCAACATGGACCAAAATTCCATTTAGACTTAAAGAAAAATTCTTTATTTCAGTGGAAGGGGGGAAAACACTTTAGAAAAGCCTCAATTCTGAAAATTATCAAATGGGACATTCAAAGTCTACTTCTGCGGCAGCCAGATCAATTTAAAACACATGACAGATTCAACTGTTTGTGTGTTGTTATTGCATTACACTGAGCAAAGGTCAAAGTATTAATTTTTCAGTTCAAATTGACATATGTAAGACTACTAGAACCATGAGCTATGTCGCTCTTTGTAACTATCATCGAACACCCAAGAGAACAAGCCAGATGCTGAAGAAAACCCCATCAAAACCACTTAATGCTGACAAATTACTGTTGCTTATGAGATAGCTGGAAATTTCTCTTCAGTCTTACAGACACGCACTGTATATAATGATTCAAACCAGACTGCTTACAAAATTGTTGCATATTCAGTAACATCCTGTGTCATCGCGTGCCTTGGTCCTTAGGGGTGCACCTTTATGGATGTTGAAACGGCACCAGGAGATGCAGCCCAGCGTACAGCATAATACACAAAGTAAAAGTTGTCATCCAAAGAGTCTCCAGTCCAGAAGAAGTCACAGGAGGCTCGTGTACTGGATAACTACATACCAAGCAAATGATAAAAAGGCGCAGCCCCATCAACTACCAATACCATGTTTAATACCTGCTTATTTTTAAGGTAATTAACATATTTATAGTTACTGCTGGCAATATTAATGGAAGAAACTGGAACCCAACGTTCTTGAATCTGACACACTTGATCCCCAAAATTTGCATCCAGATTATTTTTCTTCCCCCTTTAAGGTATGGAAAGGGATGGAAAAGTAGTGTGGGGCTAAATTACAGGGTCTCATTTTACACACCTCACAGAGTTGCTGAAAACCTTTCTCCTAAAGCTTTTTTTGCTTGTAATTAATATTGAGGTTTCTGCAGTATTGAGAACGAATACATCTTCATCCCAGCAAAACATGCCGCTTTGGTAGCGGAACACACATTGCTACGGACGCGCGACGAAAGGAAGCTTTACCGCAGGAACAGCCACGCGTGCTTCTTCCAACACGACGGTGGGAGCCATCGGTTCCGCTGCTACACGCTTCGCACGACGTGCGTCAGAACACCCCAGGTATTTTCGTGATCTCAGGCAAACGGCTTCAGGTCCCGGCCAAAGCCGCTCCTGCCCTATGCAGGCTCTTCCACCACCGCCGAGCCGCAGCGGGCCAAGGGAAGCCGGACGACGGTCTCCGAAGGAGGCCACCGATGACCGAACCAGCAGGCGAAGGCCCATCAAACCGGCCCCTCGCTCCCTCCCCAGCCCCGCTCCCCTCAGCGCTTCACCCCCTTTCGGAGCGGGGCTGCACGCTGGGGCAAACCGGGACACCTGCGACCCACGCCAAGCGCCGTCGCCCACCTCCCGGCCGCCCCCGAGCCCCTCTCCCCTCCCTCTCACCCAGGCCGCTGGAAAACAAACCCCTCCCGGCGGCACCCACCTTGTTGAGGTGGGGGTTCCTGGTGATGTCGTAGCCCCGCTTTTTGACGGCCAGGGCCCCGCCGCGGGTGGCCGGGCCGCCTCCCGCCTGGCAGCCGCGG
>NW_010973052.1:6703207-6750964 GCF_000737465.1 Haliaeetus leucocephalus | reverse complement strand
CGGCCGGCCCTGAGGGGAGGCGGTTGGCCCGGCCGGGGCTTCGTTTTCCCGCCATCGCGGCGCCTGAGGGAGCCCCTCGCCCCGCCGCCGCGTTGCGGTCCTCTCTCCTTTTCCCTCCGTGTTTTCTCCCTTTAGCCTTTAACGAAGGGCATCGGGAGAGAAAAGCCTGGGCCCCTGCTGTGTGAGGGGGGGCCCTGACGTGGGGCCCCGGCTGTGGTGCAGGGGAGCCCCGGCGGGACGTGGAGGGGGAGCGAAGGTGCGTGGAGGGGTGGTTCGTCCCTGGGGAGGGCTTGGAAAGGGGTGCTCGGTCCTCCTTTCTCTGGAGCCGGAGCAGCTGTGGGCGGTTAGCCGTTTCGGTCGGAGTATAAAATCTACAGGCACGCTATACTGTATGTATAACCTATAGACTGCGTATGTAGAACGTATGTTATCTATACTACACATACTTTTTATATATTGCGATCTATATATTCTGTTCACTGAAGAAAGCAGGTCCCCGCATCCCTTTTTTCAAAGAAATGAGCTCTTTTATCCTTTAAAATGGTGACATCATCGTCACTACTACCACTTCTCATACAAAAACCCAGTGGCCCGATTACTCCCCTAAAGAGTGGAAGATTCAGGTTCGTTTCCAGCTTCAGACCAACGCTGCCTTCCATACCTGTGCCCCTGTCACAAAGCTCAGGTCTGCTTTGGGTGAGGGATGCTCTCCAGCTTCTCCTTCCATTTGGGTTGGTGTCTGCAGGCATATTTTTTAATATGCTTTATTATTTGGGGTGATAAACGGTACAGTCTGTGCAGAAAAGAATGGACTGGGGAGCAAAAGATTAGATGGATACGGTTGTCCTTTCTTGCCTTGGTATTTTATAGGCACTCCATAGAATAGAATAGAATACATTCAGTTTGGTTCCATGACCTTATGATTTCTCCCTAAAGAGTAGATGGCTTCATGCATTGCCCTCTGTGTGCTCAGGATATTTATGCTTCTGCTGTAAGACAATTATTATATTCAAACCTCATACTTGAGGATTGTGGCCACTTAATAACTACTAGGACCATGGGGAAGAAAAGACTTACCTCCCTCACCCCTATCAGATACATTCTGAGAGTGAGGTGGTTTGTCTGGTCTTTGGGGTTTTCCCCCTTTCCTTTCAAATACCAGAAATTGGCCATAAATGGAGACGCACTACTGGGGAGATCCAGACAGTGGAGGTAAGGACTATGTGCATCCCTGAGGCCAGATTATAATCAGGCAGATTCTTAGTGCGTGAAAGACACAAGAAGGAATTTGTGACTATTATTGCTTTTTTGCATAGCTATAAATTGGGAAAACCTTGAGACTTCGATCTTGTGAGGATCAATGTGCATAAAACCAAAGTCAATATCTTGCCAGCTTGTCAAAGCTTTCCTACTCCCACCAGCCAGCACCACATTGGTCACAGCCAGCCTAAATTTGAGTGAGCTATTCTCCACCCCACTACAGATTTGCTGTAAATTTTGCAATGTCTTTGTGGTGGTTGTGGCCATGTGCCTAGCAAACAGGACATTTGACACTGCTGTTTGTAGCAGAGTCCATAACACTAAATCTCCGGATTCTTGAGTCACTCCTAGTGAGCAAAGATAAAAAAGAGGAAAAACTTCCCTGTCTGCTTTGCAAAAGTGCACCATTAAGTTGTTTGAGGAGATTTATGTGACAGAGGAGAAAGTGCCAAGCTGAGCGCCAGCACAATGAGGTTGCTTTGCACAGCTGAGAAGCATCTTGGGCAGTAGCATTAGTTCTCCTAGCGATAGGTGTCCACCCTCAGGCCCCAAGCAAATGCATTTACTGTGCCTTGGAGAATCAAGACAAGCTCTTCCTATCCGCAGGACCTAATTCCACTATCTAGGGGAAAGATTCACTGCTAACAAAACTCAAAATAAATACGTTCACTTTGCCTGTTTTGTAAGATACTGCGTGCCTCTTCTTGGAAAAAGCATCCCGCAATTTTGCGTTGAAAATGCTCTAAGAGAAGGAGAGAACTCAACTTCAGTGTAATTTGACTGTGTATGTCTAAGAGTTAACTTAAACTGTTTTAGACTACATGCAGAAGGTCTGTTTGGGGTCCCTGTGCTTGCCATCTCCACTATGAACAGTGGAAAGAGTGCCAGCTAGTTTTGTTTGAACTGGTTCACTAACTAGTAGCTTTAGCATCTTGAATTGTGAGGAGTCAAAACCATCATACATTATTGCACTATGAGCGTACCTAGGGGGTGATGCACGGGCTTCATCGCTGCCTCTTTCATAAAGGAGAAACTTCATTCTGTATGATAGAGACAGTATTTTCAAAAAATCTACACTGCAACCTGAAACAAATGCAAAATTTTCACAAACTCTTTTGACATTTTTAACCCAATATCTGCAGGCAGAAGAGGTTTCCTTGTGCGTTGAATGTTATATCATCTATGCCTAGTGACAGCTGGACACATACACGAGCCCCACAAGAGAGGGGAAGAGAATTTCAGGGCTGGATAAAATCTCTCGTTATGTCATTGTAAGTAGGTGGAACAAATAATTTGGGAGGACTTCAGAATATTTTCATTTCTACAGAAGGGTTCCAGTTTTTCAGTGAAGCTGAAACCCTAACTAGTCTCAATTTTGAATTAAAAAATCAATTAGAAGAAAATAATTTACTGCAAACAGATTTTCTAATAATTTTTTACTGTGTGAGTTTGATTTACTAAAAATAATGCATTTAACAACAAAAGTTCCAAAATTTCATTGGAATAGATTTGAATCTTTACATCAACCCAAGCAAGAATAACTTTTATTTGGTCTTTTGCAGAAATGATTGCTTAAATTTACTCATCTGTACCAAATACTGAAGATACAATACAGGACATTGCTGGCTTCTGTATCTACAAGCCGTGTGGCCTGCAGCCTCCTAATCCTCTAAACCTTCTGGTAGACCTTACTTAATTTTGCATCAGAGGAGAAGTAGATGACTAAGTACTATTAAAGACAAGATGAAAAAGCACAGACATCAGCACAGCTACCATGGAAGGCAGACACCAATAATGAAAACCAACTTTATGGTCCATGCTTGCCTGGTAAAAGACAGGGAAGCTGTGGGAGGAGGAAATACAACATTAAAAGGCCTTTCCCATGCCACAGGACCGCTGGCCAGGCTGACGGCTTTGGTCTGTTCCTGAATGGTGCGGGGAATTGTTATTTCCTGACATTGGACCTGAGTGAGTGAAGGTAAATGTGACACCTCTTCGGGCTGGGCTCCAATTTTCTAAACACTACAGGAATTTTATTCTGCTTTTTAATGTTCTTCAAGGTGCCTTCTCAGAACTTGTGAATCACAGCCTCTTTTTGTACGAACATGAGTAGAACACCTTTTTTAAACTAGGAATGCCCATCAACTAGCACACCATGAGCTAACTGAATTAACTCATTTTCATTGAAAGGATTTCACACAGTTTTCTCAAAAGTGAATCAGCTTCTCCTGCCTAATACTGTTCCAAGGGACAACAAAATAAAGGGGCTTCATAGCTTGCTTTGGAGGTTGTCAGACAATGTTCTCCCAAAGCAGCAATCTGAAATCGAGAAAGCTCCCCGAGTTGTTGGCTCAGCCTCTGGCCGGGGGCACAGCTTCCACTATATCCCTGGGAGAGAGTGGCCATATATATCTTGACTTTGCACATCTGTCTTCTCCCCATCAGTGCTGGATCGAGGGTCATGACAAAACCATAAAGCTGTGTGCGAACTGTCAGAAGAGAAGTCTGTTTTCTTTTCCTGGCCCCAAATTGATAGAATTATTATCTCCACTTCAAGAATGCCTGGAAATATGTCAGGGACCTTTCACAGTACACCCTCAGATGTTTATGGTCTATATGTGCAAGAGGGACAAATGTGGGCAGGGAAACAGGGACATCACTTGCCTGGGGCTACACAACAGGTCAAACGGCAAAGGTGGGAATTCCTGCACACCCCTTCCACAACGGACTGGCAAAAGCGCAAGATGCAGAGTGAGGGAAGGGCTGTGTCTGTAGTAGCTCATTTCTAAATGAGCTGCAGAAATGGCTACATATAAGATCTCCCACTATTGTCTGCTGAGGATATAGGACAGGATTATATGAAGGGTTATTTTTAACAAGCTCACACCATTTTGAGCATTTTTGGCTCATGCACACACTGCCACAGGAAGATATATATACTCATGCACACGTATGCTTTTGACTTTATGGTTACTATATGGGCTCTTTCACATTCTTTATTTTCTTCATTTTAAAATTCTGGCTTATATGCTTCTCAGAGCAGGGATGAATTATATATTTATAAAAGTAAAAATAAGGTTTTCTCTGCAGCCATGAATTGTCTCCCTGCTGTTGTGCAGAGACTGAATAGTGCCTTGCCAGGGGGCTTCTCATCTTTTACCTCCTATTGGCTGACAATAGCCATGAAACTGATTTTTTGCAACTTAGTGAGAAACAAATTACAAATGGTGGGTTTCTAAAATTTACCTGGCACTGCAAAATAAAGCTTGAATCTGATTTAGAGTCTTTATCTCCAAGATGCAGAGTGCTTTCTGTCAGATGCACATGAATGCACTTTGTCTAACATGCAAGCCTCTCTTGAATACAAATTTGATTGAAGCGCTGGTTAAATTCTTGATTAAAAAACTAGAAAGAGTGTTACAAAAGAAGCTATAAAGCAATGAAATGCACACTTATATTCAGCATTGAGCTCTTAGGATTTTATTTAAGCTATTTTTCAGCAGCAGGAAGGAAACAATTGTTTGTGGAGTGGGATTCTATATACACTTGGGGATTTGCGGGTTGCTACAGAATGCAATTGAAGTTTCAAAGCGTGTTATAAGAGCTAATTTATTCCTCCAGTAATTTAAGAAACTTCTTTGTGCTGTGGCCTTGCATTTAACAGTTTGGCATCTAAGAGAATGCCAATGAAATACTCTTTAAACTTACTAGAGAATGAATCTCTGACATATAAAGAGGGACCTTATAATGTCTATTCTTCTACGGCATTATGAGGAAATGAATTGAACTTACATTGGTGTGGTTTTCAAACCACATACCTTGAGAATTCTTGGCATTATACAGCTGTGTGTCTTCTGGTTTATTAGATTTTGCAGTGACTATATACTATCCATTCATGCAGACTGTTAACTTAAGTTCATCATGACACAAGAAACCTAACACAACAGGAGCCGTGAGTTTTGATCGGGACCTCTCTGTACAACAAACAATGGCAAGAAAAACTATAAGTGGTATAGAAGAGTCTAGAGCCAGCTGGATCACAGATAGCTATGGCGAGCTCCCCATATAGAAGGTGATATAATGTTTTCATCTGCTGTAGCATTTAGACTGCTCTTCTTGGTCGTATTGCTCTATAGAATGTATATATATGCATGCATACATGGAGAGAGAATATCTGTAGAGTAATGTATATATAGTAAAATATATACATTACAGATAAAGGTATGCTTTAGCTCAGTTAGAAGTTATGGGCTCAATTTATATGACATATGCAGGGTATCAGACTGGGTCAGACCATGGGATTTGAAGGCACCACAGGGATCATCACACCAGCCTTTTGCAACTGCAAGCAATTACATACTTGATGTTTAATCCACAAGGATTCACAAAAGCCTGCTCCAGATGCAGCAGCCCCAGAACCCTTCTGTTCACCTCTAACAAATACAAGACCTAAGGTTACAGACAAAACACCACAGACGATCGCATGCCACCATAAAATAGCAGATCCCTGCAATGGGATAACTATCCTCTGTGGTCTTAAAAATCTTTATTAAGGCAGCCTGTCCCACGCAACAAAGTTCGAAGTAGTTTTTTCTTTTGGAATATAAGCATGGTTAATGCCACTGTGCTTACTCCATATTTTCTCATACACGTTACAGATGGAGGGATGTGCAGAAGGTTCTTGTTCATGGTCACATACTCAGACAGTGATGGAGCTGGGAACAGGATCCATAAGTCCTGGCTGTCAGTCTCTTGCTTACTTTGTCATCTATCATTAGGCTCCCTTTGTCACAGTTTACTTCCTTGACATGTGCTCTCACAATGTTATTCTTCAGCAGTGAGAGACTTCTCTGTTGTCCAGACAAAAAACATCTGCAGTTGTGCAATTAAGGCCTTAATCAGACCTTTGGACCTCTTTCCTGGCTTTGGCTAGTTTTAAGTGATAATGATGATGGTTTGTACTTACACCTTTTAAAATGAAAAATGAGCACGGAGATAAACACACTTCAGTCAATAAATTATCCTGTCCTCTCTAATATAAGTGTTGGCTTTTTTTTTTTTGTTTTCCTCCCATCTTACTACAGATGTCCTAAGTGGTACATTAACCCTGTAGTGCACCTGCATGATCCTCAGTGTCCAAATTCTTGAAGAGAATTGGACAGAACAGCAAAGACAATGCACTATTTAACATCTTAATTTCTACTAAACAGAATCAGTTTATAGTGAAACACAAGCATATAGTTTTGATTTATTTTACTACTGAAATTTTTTTTCATAGGCATGGGCTTTGAACTTCCTCCCATAGGAGGTAGCATAGGTTGTACAGTTGGCTTCAATAGCACTTGAATACTGCTATAGTCCAGCTATAAATTTTAGTCATATTTTAAATTCAAAAATCTCTATACAGTGCAAGAGTACATTTTTACATCTAGCATATGATACTATTTTTGAGTAACATCATATATGTCTAAACAGAAGGTTTTGAAGACAAAAAGGAGGTGGATAATCTTTTTCCTTAGAAGTCAGTTTGTTATTTGAAGGAGCACAACTGACCTTCCAACTAGTAATGTGCCACAAGTCTGACCTGCACAGTTATTCTTGCTAGAAAACTCTGCAATTGAAAGATTGCATTAATAGTATGGATTCATTAAAATGATGCTGAGTGAGACTTTGCAGCTCACAAAAAAAAGATAAGATATCCTGATAATGCTTTGTGATATAAAAGAAGTCAAGGAGGTGTTCAGAGACTCAGACACATGAACAAGAGCTGTTATACAAGTTACTGAGGGGTAAAATTACTATGTCAGCTGATCCACCCATGCACATCCTCCCTCACTGCTGCTGTGAAGGCAGTTTGAAGTGGGTTAATTACAAGTGAAAGTACACTATAGTGATCTGTATTACCTTCAGCATGACTGGGGTAAGCATACAGATGGTTGGGTTAGCCTGTTTCTGAATAGCTCACATTTGTCATGGCATGGGAACACATACGTGTACAGCTGGTATGCAGCAAGTTTAACAGTTCGTGGTAACCAAAGTTTTAACAGTCCTCTCTGGCTTTAAAGCAATAAAATATTTATCATCATAACAGAGTTTGGTCAAAGAAGGTTTCAATAATGACTTGCTGCCACAAAAGTAAGCATAACATGTTTCTGAACAATCTTTTTCGATTGTGCAAAATTGCAATTAGCACTTGACTTTATCAGTTCAATAGTTTCAGACTAGATGTAAGGAAGAAATTTTTTACAGTGAGGGTGGTGAAACAGTGGAACAGGTTGCCCAGAGAGGTGGTTGATGCCCCATCCTTGGAAACATTCAAGGTCGGGTTGGATGGGGCTCTGAGCAACCTGATCTGGTTGAAGATGTCCCTGCTCATGGCAGGGGGGTTGGACTAGGTGACCTTTAAAGGCCCCTTCCAACCCAAACCATTCCATGTTTCTATGATTCTAATTATTTTAGGTCATGTTCTGACATTCCTAAATCTTCTAGGGCAGTACGAGTCTATATGATTGTCGTGGTTTAATGCCAGCCAGCAACTAAGCATCACGCAGCCGCCCGCTCACTCCCCCCCACCCTATGGGATGGGGAAGAGAATTAGAAAAAAAGGTAAAACATGTGGGCTGAGATAAGAACAGTTTAATAGAACAGAAAGGAAGATACTAATAATGATAATAGTAACAATAATAAAATGACAATGATAATAATAATAAAAGAATTGGAATATACAAAACAAGTGATGCGCAATGCAATTGCTCACCACTCGCTGACTGATGCCCAGTTAGTTCCCAAGCAGTGATCCAGCAATCCCTCCCAGCCCCACTCCCCCCAGTTTATATACTGGGCATGACATCACATGGTATGGAATACCCCTCTGGCCAGTTTGGGTCAGCTGTCCTGGCTGTGTCCCCTCCCAACTTCTTGTGCCCCTCCAGCCTTCTTGCTGGCTGGGCATGAGAAGCTGAAAAATCCTTGACTTAGTCTAAAGACTATTTAGCAACAACTGAAAACATCAGTGTGTTATCAACATTATTCTCATACTGAATCCAAGACATAACACTATACCAGCTACTAGAAAGAAAATTAACTCTATCCCAGATGAAACCAGGACAATGATGAAAGGACAAAACAGTGTGAGAAGCTTTTAATGAAAGATGATAATTTATACTTCATAAACATTGTATTCATTGGCTTCTTTGCGAATGTGATTTTTAAGTGTTTTACTTATATGTGTGAAAAAGTGAGGTCTAAAAATAGCTGGTTTTGAATATTGCAAAATGAGAAAATAATACCAGGTTGTACATAGGGAACATTATGAAAATGCCTGCAGAGCCAACTGAACCTGGATATCATGAAAGAGAAAATATCATGCAGAAACCTGCATGCCTGCACGCAGAGCATTTCTTCACCCTCCTCCCTACAACCAGGCAGTTGTCATCCCTTCATTTTTTGAATCTCATTCCTAGAAGACAAGCCTTTTTAACATTAGGTGGAGCATTTTCCAAGTGCTATATTTATGTATTACTCTTTATACTCACCCCTATCCCAAAGGATATCTTCCTCAGTGGGCAAGTCTCCAGTATGAACCGTAGTAAGAGTAAGGACTGGAAGAATTCATCTGTTGAAGATTTTTCAGGCTCTTAAAGAAACTGGTGCCAGTATGGTACAAGGCCCTTTTAGAAATCCACTTTAACTCAGCTGGCTTCTGTTTAATTATATTAGTTTGCAATTAACAATCAGTTGCTATCAAGTGAAACTGCCTCCTAGTAAAATCATCTCGTTAGCACTGTACCCAAATGCATGCTTTCTTTAAACTCTTTGGCAAGGGGAAAACGCAGGCGCGAAATTTTCGAGCGATAACCAGTCACAGAGGGCAGCGGCCTCCTCCTGAACTTTGCTGTGCATCCCGTTACGCGTGACAGAGCTCTGCAGAGGTGTATTGATGAGGTACAGGACTGATAAGGAAAGTAAACAACTGAAAGTGAGAAGTAGCTTGAAAGGTCAGCTGCGCCATTGAATAGGTACAGATGTACTTGGCTGCTGGCATGCCCTTGTACCTGGAGCAGAGCTCTCAATCTCACTGCCATTTAAAAAACTGTGTGTAAAGTCAGCGTAAACGTTTTGCAGAGTCCTACGCAATGATAAAAGAAAAAAAAAGTGACAGGCTTCTTAAATCATGTAGCATAAAAGCATGCTATTTACATAAGTAAAGCAGAAATGTTTGCTGGTTTTCTCATTAAGTGCTCTTTTTTGGCAATACAAGGGTTTGCAAAAATTTTATCTGTTCATCAAGTCTTCAATCAATTCTATAACCTCCAAGATATTCTTCCAAAAAGCCTTTGGGTCTGATTTTAGGAGGCTTTGAGTCTCTTAGGCCTCTTAAAATAAATCAGGACAAACATTTTTGAAGTCAATGGGCCTATATTTTTGACTGCTATAAATCACTGTAGCTTGTTCTGACATAAGTGTTCCTCTTATTTACACTAGCAGAAGTTTAGCAGACTTGTATCACTGGCTTGATCACTTCATTCCAAACACACAGCATTTTTCCTGAGTGCTTGTAGTTACAAATACATATTTATTACAGAGACAAGAGAATGAGAAAATAGGAAATTAACACTTTAAAAGGCCATTTAATAGAAGTGCAGGAAAGCTTGCACTGCTAAAAGTCAATTAATCTAGATAGTCTGCTGAGAAATCTCTCTCAGATACTCTGCTGAGAAGATACAACACAGTTTAGGTAATATACTTTATGTCATGGAGTCTGCATGCATGAGCCAACTGTAGACAGGAATTCTAATCAATGTGTTCATTTTCTAATCAGAACTGCTGCCCATCATTAAAAATCGTGGCCTGCCAAGCTCCAGCTGAAGCTAGACCTTGCACTGAAGCTGCTGGGGACTGGGCGGATCTTCGCTTCTGCTGACTCTGCTCTGAGAAATGAACTGCTGGCAAAGGGGGTGGACAGCTGGCTCTGCTGATGTTGTGAACTGCTGCAGCACAAGCTGCCAGACCTATGTGTCAGAGAGAGATTTTTTTTAAAGGAGGGAGAGAAAACAGCAATCATAACACTGTACCAGGCAGAAATGAATTTGGGTTTGGGTTTGTTTTTTTGTTTGGTTTTTTTTTTTTTTGCAAATAGACATTCTTTAGGTCACAGTGGGGAATTCTGACATTGCAAAGGAGATGAATGGATTAGTAGGCAAAATAAGAACAGCCACTACTTGTAGCTGTAATGTGCAGAGGCTGCCATCACAACCGTACAGGCTATTGGGTCCGTGCAGAAATGTAGGAGGCTTCCAAAAGCCTTTTTAACCCATGGAAAACGCCACATGTGAAAGTTAATACTTTACGAATTGCCATCTACTACTTGGGGAAAACACAGAACATTGCAATGGTGAACTGTGCAAAATGGCTAGTTTATGCCATAATGAATCTTAAATGATGAACTAATTTGTATTACTTATAGACCAGGAGGAAAGGATACAGCAAGGCAAAGGTCCATCCCTAGGGAGCTCAGTTGAATTCCACTAACACCTATTGGCATGTGCAATGCTGATGAATAAGCTCATTCTCCAGGGCTGAGTGGAGGCAATTCATCACTGAGAGAGAGAAATCTGCAAGCAGCAAAGATTGCAGTGAGCCATGCTTAAATGAGGAGACACTCCCCTAGAATCATAAAAAGCAACTTGATATCAAAATAACTTCACGTCTGAAAATCATATCAAAAGCCATGTAAAACTATATGTCTGTATCCCAACATCACTGGCCAGCAATGGAAGGAGTAGGAGGGGAGAAAGCTAGACGGACATGCTAAGGTCAAAGCACACACACAAATTACAGATCGTCTCTAAAATCTGAAGACCTGCTAAGATCAAAATATTTCCACAGGACAAATCACACATCTAGCAGCAGTATGTGGGTGGAGTGTTTGTTCAAATTATGCAGTAGTGGATATTTCACTGAAACACAGCTGTGAATGCCGACATGGCCATGAACAACTAAGTACCCTCCTCTCCTTTGACATTTGATTAGCAGGACATATAAGGGTTCAGAGCAGTGAGCAACCACGGGGTATTGGAGCACATTTTCAAAACCAAACCGCCAGAACAAAAAAAGAGGAAAGTGATACCATCTCTTTATCACAAGACAAACTATTATCTGCTCAAGTGTCAAATTGTCAACGTGCTGTAATAAAACTTTGCGTAACAGAAGAAAATGAATGAAGGACCTTGTGAATCCCCAAACCATATTAAAATAGAATCATAGAATCACAGAATCATTTAGGTTGGAAAAGAGCTTCAAGATCATCGAGTCCAACCATCAACCATGCCCACTAAACCGTGTCCTGAAGTGCCTTGTCTACGTGCTTTTCGAATACCTCTGGGGATGGTGACTCAACCACTTCCCTGGGCAGCCTGTTCCAATGTGTGACAACCCTCTCAGTAAAGAAATTTTTCCTAATATCCAGTCTAAACCTCCCCCTGGTGCAACTTGAGGCTGTTTCCTCCTGTCCTATCACTTGTTACTTGGGAGAAGAGACCAGCCCCCACCTCACTACACCCTCCTTTCAGGCAGTTGTAGAGAGTGATAAGGTCTCCCCTCAGCCTCCTTTTCTCCAGGCTGAACAACCCCACTTCCCTCAGCCGCTCCTCATAGGACTTGTGCTCCAGACCCCTCACCAACTTGGTTGCCCTTCTCTGGACACGCTTCAGCACCTCAATGTCTTTCCTGCAGTGAGGGGCCCAAAACTGAACACAGGACTTGAGGTGCGGGCTCACCAGTGCTGAGTACAGGGGGACGGTCACTGCCCTGCTCCTGCTGGCCACACGATTTCTGATACAAGCCAGGATGCTACTGGCCTTCTTGGCCACCTGGGCACACCACTGGCTCATATTCAGCCGGCTGTTGACCAACACCCCCAGGTCTTTTTCCTATGGGCAGCTTTCCAGCCACTCTTCCCCAAGTCTAAAAAAATGCTCCTAAGACATTAGATGTTGCTAAACCACTGAAAATGGGATGGCTAGTTTAAGCTAGGCAAACAGAGTCTATTTGTGAGCCTAATCTTGAGAGAACAGAGAAAGATGTCTCCAGGGGGCACTTTCTCCCATCCTAAACTAAGAGTTTCAGGGGCAGTGAATCACCAGCTGGGAAGTGCCTGGCTCCTCTCACCCTAAAGCATGGAGGCATACCTTTGAGCTGCTGTCTAATATTTAAACAGGCAAAATTAATTAGGATTAATCCTTAGAGACAGACCACTTGTGAGAAGCCTGGTTTGCATGCCTTGTTCATTGCAGTTTAGAAACTGAGTTACGGCAAAGATTATTTTCCTGTTGCTGAAGCTGGCTGCCTCCTTCACTGCGTATTCACCTCAGTATTCATTGGGAAAGGCTTCTCCTGCAGCCGAAGAAAGATTTCAGCTGACAGCTAACTCCTGGTTAGATGTTGTACCTCTAGCAGTGAAATCTTGGTAACTGAAAGATTAAATCTGAAAAAGCGCAAGGTCTACGTGTGTGTGCGGGAAGGAGGGTGGAAGAGAAGACAAAATACAGAAGCAAAATTCCTCTGGAGTACTGAATGTGCCGGGAACCTCTGGTATGACAGTCTGCGTACCAACAGCTGTAACTAAAGTGCAGAAGTGCCCTTACAGCGTGCCAGGCTTCTCCCCCGTTCCAATACAGGCAGATACAAGAGATCTTCCCCTTCCCACTCACATTTTCTAAAACCTGGATGCTTATCAACACACACTCAGCTGCATTTCGGAGCCTGTGTGAGTCACTGAGCTAGGGTTTATTACTCACTGCTGAGCAATAGCTAAGGAATTAGGAGCTCTGGGGCTCATGTGTCGTGGTCCCTATATACACAATGTTAAATAAGGCAGGTTTGCCTGGGAACCCTCCGAGTCATCCCTCCTCTTCTTTAATTTATTTATTTAGTTTTCAACAGGGTTCAGGGACAGGGTGTTCCTGCTTCCTGGGTTATTTTGTTACCCTTGGGTGAGCAAGCAGGCAAACTGTGCAAGAAAATGGATTTTATTCATTGTGGGAAAGTGAGTGTATACGGGGGGGGAAAAATGTGTTCCACATTCTCTCCACATGATGAATTTAAGATTCATGTGGAGATAAACCAAAAATACCCATGAAAGGGCTTTGGTTTTTGCATTTCATTTCCACAGGAGATTCCCAGAGTTGTTTGTTTGAAATAAACAACATAAAAGGAGACCCTCTGCCCACTCTCTGATGTGAAGTAATTAATGGCTGGATCAGCATTTCCACTCTTAATTCTGCTTTTCATATGGTTTGTTTTACAAATTTGCTCCAGACATGAACTTAACATGTAATAATACTTTGCATTTAGAAAAGTCTTTCATCCGAGCAGCACAAAGTGCTTTGAAAATATTAGTCAATTAAGCTTCACAACATCATGAGAGATACAGGCTTTTTTTCAAAGACAAGCTGAGGCATTCAGGTTCAAACACCCTGGTGACATTTTGCCTAGTGATATGACAGGGTATCAGAAACCCAGAATTCTGTTCATTAGTTCTGATCATCATTTGAACCCATCACTGTTTCCATATCCTACTTAAAGATGGCTTTTTTATTTTTCACACTGTGAAGAAATGTGAAGCTATTATTTCACTAAAAATTTTCTATGTATCTAGATACACCTTTATGATATGAGACAATAATAAATAATAGATAATAATAAAGATCTTGTGGTGTGTATAATCATCCTGAATTATTGTAACAGACCTCATTAATGAAACAGTGGGAGTCACCCACTGATCTGCAGCCATCTTACGGGTGTTGAGCATCAAGTATTAGCAGCATACCACATCTGCACCGCAGCAGAGTTTAAAACAGATAATGCAGATGGGAGGAGGAACTGTAAATTGTACTTACCTGCGGCAGAATTGGCCCTCAGTCCCATGATTATTAAGAGTCTGGATGGGGTTTAGTCTGGGTAATTTAGGCAACTAACTCACACCCTAAATTTCCAAAACCTAGTATAATGACTCTAGTCCTTTATAGGGTGGGTTTACTGTACAGTCACTGCAGAGCCAGGCGCTGTTCAAGGCTGCCAGCGGGAAAGGCTGTTTAGTTTAGGCACCCAATTTAGGTGGAAGCCTGCCTCTGGCTGTTTCCAAAGGCACTTACCTCTTTCCATTGACCACACAGGTTCTGACTTTTAAAAGATTGCTTCTTAGGTGGATACAATTCAGGGTACCACTTAGGTGCTTCCATTAGACAGATTGGATGCGTGTCTCCTTCTGATGTTCTGCAAAAACTGCAGTGGAGTCTACAATGCCCAAGTGCCCCCTCCTGCCCCCAGCATCTTTTCAGCACTTGCTGCAGCATTTAGGGCTTGCTCAAGGATCTCTCAGCCCAGTATTTGGAGCTGGCCTTCTATATGAGAACGTGTAAGTTCACAACATGATACAGCCAAACCGCAGGTGAAAATCTTATTTTTATGGCATAAAGAAGTAAAAGTCTCAATATTTTTTGTTCTTGCTCATTTTGCTCTGGTAGGACAGCTGCTAGGATGTTTTGCAGTGTGGCGGGGAAGATTATCCAACCCTACTCTGCATGGTGGGACATCCAGCCTAAGCCTGTGGGTGCTCTGTATATTATGGGAATGACCTATAAAGAACCAAGTCAGAAATTATCCTTGTCCCCTTCCAACCTTGATACCTGATTTATGGAAGATTGCAGAAGGTAGTTGTAACAAACAAGCAGAAGGAACTGAAGAAAGGAAAGAGATTTTATAGGAAACCACAGGATTACATAGCTCTAATGAATGCACAATCAAGCAGTTTCAAGTCAAGTAATTACAAAAGAGTAAATTATACGAAGTAGGCATAAAATCAACGAGAGAGAGATGAGATGCCTCTCCTGACCATCTGCCCAGCCGCAAGCAGTTGGCATCATGGAACAGCATGGCACAAAAAGTAGTGCAGGTGTGGGAAAAGATAACAGACACATTGGAGGAGCTGAAGCTGTGTTATTAAGGTCCTAATCATGTCCTGAGTCCCAAAATTCACAAAATTAAGCCGATGTGGACAGCAGTGCTCTGCTATCGTACTTGACTTGTGACATTTCAGTATTGCCACCAGTATCCCATTTTGGACCAAGACAATCCAATACCTTAGTTGAGAAACAAGAGCCCTGGAAAGAAGACCATGGTAGGCTTCATTTGTGGGACTGCAGAGAGAAACATGGAGGGAGGGGGTAAGTCCTCATTAGTCCTGTTCATCTCTCTTTCTGAACATGTTTTTTCCAGCAATTACAATGATCGACCAAATTTCAGTAGTCCAGGACCACCATATCTGCTCCTCTCATGGTCTGACCTCCAATGCAGAGATTAATTACCAGTGTTTAACACGTAATGATATAACCAAGACTAAAAAGTATTAGTATTTCAGTAAGTTTGCCTCCAGACAAATAAATTCAAACTTCGTATTACAATCTGTTCGAATCCCCCAAAGACCACAATGTCAGAGTTTGCATATAAACTGGTTTCCTGACCTTTATCAGGAGAAAATGTATTTCAGCTTTAACTCTGGAGAGGCGAGAGTACGAAATATGCGTGATTGGTAATAAGCTACGCAGCACACAACGTGCTGGAAAGATTGCAGAGTCATGCATTACTCTAATGACTTTGAAGAGAAGTGACAGTCCTGCTCTACAGTATATTGATCACCAAAGCAGCTGCCAAAACCAACAGCAGTGAAATATTACATATACATTGAACTTGGCCCCTTTTCACAGTATCTCTTTCCAGGATTTGTAATTGAACAACTCGAGGCATAAAATGGTCCTGTTTGCATTAGCTCTGTATTCCTCCCGAGGAGCCCTCTGTAACTTTGGTGTCAAAGCACTTCCCATCTTCAGCCTGGTAATTCTTGCTCCAGTCTCCTGTGATTCCCATTTTTCAGTAGGGAATCTGCACCATAACTAAAGAGTGACTTTTTTAGGATCACATGGGAAGTCTGTGTCAAAACAGAGGAGTTTCACCTGTCCAGCCCAGTGCCCTAAGACCAAGGCCATCTTTCCTATTTGAATTTTCAATAGGTTCTTGGGTGTAATCATCTTTTCCATTGGACTGTTACAATGCCGAGTGCCATAGGTCTTCTGACTGCAAGTGCAGCATATACAAATAGAAATAATCCTCGTGGCACTGTACCAGCAGCTGGGGAAGCCGCACACAGTAACAGGAGGTGATTAAACTGATATATAGCACAGAAAGAGACAGCAGCAAAGGGACTGATGTAGGGATTGTAGCAAAAAGGTATGTCCCTGCTGCATACAGAGCTTAGACTTTGGTTTGTGTGGAAGCTTGTGATGTTGCATCTTCTTTTTTTTGTTTGGATTAATCTAGGGCCGTTGTTGGTGGTATAAAATCCTTTTAACAGATTTCTTAGGGCATGGCCCAGCGTGATCAAGGGCAGCACATTCAGTCCCTGTCATTAAATAGCGCTGCCTTTAATCCCCAGAGGTGAATGACGTTCTGTATTTTACAATATGGCAAATGCATCTGGCAATGTTCAGATAGGGATTATGAGAAAGCATTTTTATAGGCACACATGCAAACATACAAAGCTGTTCTAAGCAAGGTCAGGATAATTCACAATACATCTTTTGGCTCAGCTTGAAGATCATCTGCAAAACCTACATACAGAAAATTGCCGGCAAGACTAATAAAAAATTTAATGAGCCGTGACCAGCAGGAATAGTTTATTATGATTTGGTTTAATAGTCCTTTCAGCTACTCTTTCCTCATGCCAATAAATATCGGCCATTACCTGCCATGAACCTTTTTTTAGTTCGCCACGAATCACACCTCAGAAAAGACACTATATGGGACGGGTGGTTGTGTAGACACTCAATGGCTTGGAAGGACCGAAGCCAGATCTTGTATTTTACATCCACACCCAGAACAATTACATCGGAGTCATTTTTCTGTGCCAAAAGTTAGTTTCAAAATACAGCCTTGTTTATAACGAACTATTCCTTTTTAAGGCTAATGCCAGAAGATTAGATGCCTTTGGATTGTTTTACCTATTATTCAAGGTTGTTTTGTTTGTCTGATAAAAGTCCTACTTAAATATTTGGGATTTATGCTGGGGAAGACAATAACAGGATATGGTCACATCAACAACTGACTGGGAGGAGGTTCACTAGTAATGAACTTCTAACACTTCAGCTATTTTGTGGTAACAGCCTTTTGCACGCTTCAGCCCCAGTCGCCGGGGAACAAGCTCCCTGCAATCAGGCCACGTTTCCCATGGAGTATGCTCCAGGAGTTACCAGGATGTGACCGATGCTCTGTGAACCCACGTCCCAACTAACCCCTCAACAACACGTTCATGGGCCGAAGCCCAAGACATTTACAGCTGCAACATGCACTAGCAGGGACTCGTTAGCATCAGATAGAGGACGCTTCTGTCATGCGAAAGATTTTGGATGTTAACAGAGGGTGGGAGCAACAGCTTTGCCAGTGAGTGGGTTTTGAGATGAGCTTTGAAGGAAGAGAACGGAAGATTCTTGGAGTGCAGAAAGCCTGAAGTGCTAGATTTTGTTTTCCCTCTAAATAACACAGAAAGCTGTGACCACAGGGTCTGCCCATCCTGAATCCCTGGGATACTGAAGGGAGACGATGAGTGATTAGAAACAGCTGAAATATTGCTTTAAACCTCCACTAATTAATCCTGTAGCAATTCCACTGTCTTCATAACTTCCTTTAACAGGAAAATTTCCTTCCGCTGTCTGAATGCTGAAGACAATTTTTTTCTTATTATGTCAAAAACTTGTTTTGAAATGAGTTTGTCAGATTGCCCGGAGTGATGCCACACCTACCAAATTAACCTGCAAACGTGAAGAGCCACCACAAAGCATTAACCAAATCACTCCACCTATGGGAAACAGTTTGTAGTGCATAAGCATCCCCCTGGGCACCATCGCAGCTGCGTTCCCAGTGCCAGGTACCCAACTTGGCAGGACGCCACCGTTCAGCATCTGGAAACAGACCTGCGACCGCAGCAGGAGGGTGTCACGGGCTCTCTCCCACGACAGCTTTAGCAGTCTTCCAAAGCTGGAGCTGGGAAGCAGCCTTTGAAGAGGTGCCAACAAGGAGAATTGTCCTAACCCTCTGAAAGGGCAAGTCTGCACCTCTGAATGGATGTTTATGGATTCTATCAGTACTAATGCACAGGTAAGACAGTGTATAGGACACCTAGGAATCTGCGTGCTGAAAACCCCAACAATCCAAAACCCTCATCTGCAAGATATGGAGACAGGAACACACATGAAATAGGTGTTAATCGTGTTGTTCTTGCTCTGCACAACACTGACTCATTCCTTCCATTTTGACAGGTTAT
Organism: Haliaeetus leucocephalus; assembly: GCF_000737465.1. Taxonomy (NCBI): domain Eukaryota; kingdom Metazoa; phylum Chordata; class Aves; order Accipitriformes; family Accipitridae; genus Haliaeetus; species Haliaeetus leucocephalus. Next base: position 6,732,330 of record NW_010973052.1, on the reverse strand, counting down.
ATCTGGAAAAACAACACTGGATGGTGGCTGTGTGTTGCCTACAATCCTGGCAGACATACGGCAAGATAGATCACTCCTCTTTTTATAGATGTAAAAAGGCCAATGGTGAGAAACAATCAAGATGGAAGAAGGCATTTTTGTTTACTCCACAAAGCTGATTGAGATAAAAACGTGTGGTCGATGTAGGTAACCTGGCCTCGCATCTGTGAGCTCAGCTTGCTCCTGAGTGTGTTAGATGAGTGTGTGTCATCTGGGAGAGCCGGAGGATTCCTTTGAGACTCTGACACAAAATTCACATGGCAATAATTCCTTAAAGCAGAGCCACATCCTCTTATGGAGCTCTACACGGAGTGGGGAGGAGTGCTGGGAAGGTTTAGAAGTGCTGTGGATCAGAAGCGGTAACTGAAGGATGTGGCTGCTGACAGGAGAAGGGAGGAAGGTCCCAAGTAGCTTGAAAGAGTGAACCTCAGCTACCAAAAAGTCTTTCTGCTTTCCTGTTTTGAGGATAACCTAGCTCAAATGCCTGAGATAAGACTGGCACTTAAGCTTGGCATTGTAAAAATACGCTGCAAGGTCCTCTGAAAGCTTATGGGATATAAAGCGAGGCAGCGTGTGGGAGAAGGATGCTGTTCCTTCCCATTACACAGTGGTTCACCCATGACCATGTAGGAAGCTGTGGCAGAGCTGGACTTTGCACATGGGTCTCTGGAGCCAACCTTGTTTGCTGATTGCAGATGATACGCTTTTCTCATTAACTGGATAAAGCCTGAATGCCACAAATGTCTGAAAGGCAGGTACGCTAAACTGGTATTATCTCACATAATGAAACAAAAAGAAGCACAAACATCTCTCGTACAAATCCACAGGATTATGAACATTTATAAGAAAATAAAACTAAGCCTAAAACCTGAACGCACTCAGTCCCAACTCCCTCTGGAGTGTGCTGCAGTGTGTTCGCCTTTACCCGCAGGGAAGGGATGGGAGAACAAATACCAAATGCCAGATGTTGTATACATATTGCATAATGTATTACTGGAAAATAGTACAGGGATGAATGAATAGATTGATAGTGAATAATACAAAATAAATAATAATAAAATGCACAAATACAAAACAGAACAAATAGCTCTTATGCAAGAAGCACTGCTAGGCTGAGAAACTGTCACCTATAGGAACCTGAGGAAACCTCATCCCTTGTCAGAGTTTCAGCTAGACTGGACAGAGCACTAATATATACCCATCAGGAATACTCCTAGGAGACTGATGAATCATATTATCTGGATCAGTTTCCCATCTCTAGATAAACATCAGACTATAGAAAATTATGTTAAAATACATTCAATTCACATACAAACTGGCTGTTTTTTGACTTGGTAAGATAACTTGTCAGAAGCAGGCTTCCTTATTTATTCCCTTGAAGATTTTCCTAATGTTAGATAAGAATTAAGAAAAGATCTTTTTTATCTCACTGAAGAAAAATATCTTTACTCTAGTAGTGATATATCAATTGACATATATCAAGTAGCTTCATCCTAATGCCAAGGAAAGAGCAGGGAAACCAGGACACGTCCCCTTTCCCCGCTCTTCCCTAGTTAAACCACGACAGAAGGATAGATGAAGATAATGGTATTACTAAGGGCTTTGTCATATGGGCATCCTTGCACAGAGGCCAAAGCACGTTGTTACATGTTGTAGAACAGAACTGAGGCTTTGAGCTTTGGGGTTCAGGGGGGAACACGGGGACTGCCATTTCAGGCATCCGAGTGCAGGAATGCAACAAATGGGCTGCGTTACTAGAGCTTAATGAATCACTGCCCGTCAGCTGAGCTGCTGTACACACCAATATAAAACAACTTCAACTGTCCTATCTGCAAAACAAAATGTATTAACTGACCCTAACATGAAGGTGGATCCTTTCCAAGGCACTATGAGAGGAGTTTCAGCAAATGCATGTTGATTAGCTATTCAGACAGGCTTAAAACTAACCTGAGGTGCATCTTAGCTGATAGATGGCAAAGTCACAGTAACCATATTGCTTTTATTCAGGTAGTCGTGTAGACCACCACGGTTTTGGTTTTGGCACTGATAGTCTATGGTCAGTTATTTCCCCATATATTCCATGGGCTCTCCTTATAACACACACTGAGCAACTTCCCAAAGTCATTTTTCCTTCCTTCTTCTTTGGACCCTGTATTAATACGAAATATGAATGTTATAAAACTGCCTTGGGAACAAGAGAAAGGACTGAGTTTCAGACTTATAGCTACATTTTTTTTGTTTAATCCAAGCACAGATCACAAGGTATTCCTTGTGTATTATAAAACGTGCCATGTAAATAAATCATAAGCCCCTTAAGTGGAGGAGGAGTTAGGGATTGTAAACCTTTCCCTTTATGGTCTGTGCTCTAAGTGGTTTAGAAACCTCCCCCTTTTTTGTGCTCCGGGAAGATATTTGAGTTCAGCTAAGCCATTCCAGCAGATGTTTCCTAACATTCACGTATCCCGTGCGATACCCTCCATGCCAGCACAACCAAGCAAGCAGTCATTGGCATTGCTGGTGTACTGTGAGATCGCTCACCCACTCTGTTAGGAAGGGACTAGTAAAAGTGTGTTGGTACCTACTGAGGCAGGAATATCCTTTATGAGATTATCTTTATATTACCCATGACTGTATGAGGCTGTCCAAAACGCACCACTTGGGGTTTTTAGCTAGTGAGGGAGATTTTGACCATGAGCACAGAAGGTTTCAAGCCTTTGCAAGACTCTTGAAAAAAAGTATTAGACTCAGAGGCCCACCCTGGTTTAAGCAAACTACCTTCTATTCGCTGTGATAATCTTCTGCCATATTCCCCCATTGCTCTCGCATTTGAGAATCATAGAGCCTGTTTTCAACACCAGCTAAAATTGTCCAGAGGTCACACATGTTTTATAAACCCATTTCAATACCAAGTCTTTTCCCATAAGAAGCAGCCAAGTGTCATTAGGCCTTTTTTTAACACGCTCATTCAGATTATGATGCAGAGGTAATTTTAAAAATAATCAGTGCATTGCCCCTGAATTTAGGGAAGCACCAAAGGCACAGGATACCCAGTTACCCAGTACTCATCCTTCTCATGGCTGAATCGACCCTTGTGTTTACGCAGCATCATCTGTTGTGAAAAAGGCTCTACCGTTCTGTTTTCTGTTTTTAAGAAGTTTGATCCTTACCTATTCAAAAACCAGTGGGTCCCAGTTCAAAACAGGCTGTTGGATACAAAAGTAAGCGTGGCCAAATCCAATAAAAGAGATGTAAACTTTACACACACAAACATACACACAGATGTTTGGCATATGTACATGTAAATAGTGCATCTGAGGTATATGTACGCTTAAATAGTAGTTTTGTGTGCCCTGGGTGCTGTACCCTTGAATGAACTTTCCCTTAGACCAGAAGTGTAGGGTTTTTTATTTGTACTCGTAATTTTTTTCCCATAAAAATATTTTAATGATTTAAGTCCCATAAGCCCAAGAGCTCCAGATGCATATTTTAGTTGTTTGTCATAAGAACCATCCAACATAAAAAATGACCATCCTTTCAGCCAGAATGAGTTTGCACAATGCTTAATGTTAAAGAGAAGTAGAAGCATTTTTCATTATAATAAAATAAGTCCTTAAAAAGTGTCATTTGTGAAGCTTTAAAACCAGCAGTGGTAAATTAAGATTTTTGCCATCTGAAATGCTTTAAAAGGAACTAGGTCTCTAGAAGGTGAACTCCAGTTCCTATCAAAGGCAGCAATAATCTTTCAATTGATTTCAGTGGTGCTTAGATTTTACAGAGCGATACAGCTTTTAGCTTTTTCATCTTTTGACTTTCTGGAGTCTTGAATTACTACCATCCTACTGGTAACTCTTTTGGAAAGAACTATGTACCTACCTTACATTAACCAAACTCTCCTGCAAAGGTAATTTAATAAAACAGTCAGACATGTTTTTCCTAAGTCGTCCTAATAGATTAATGAAACTAAGCACTGATTTTTCCAGAGGGCCACACAAGACATTGCTCACCTGCCTGTGACGTTGCTAGATCAAGACAAGACATGGACCTACCTGTCTGGCTTCATATTTCTTCTACTGGGAGCATCCAGGTACTTTGTGAGGGCCTGGATGTGAACACAACAGAGGAACCCAGTGGAACTGCATGTATGTATGGGAAAATATGCATGTGCTTTAGAACCAACTGGGATTGCACTGATTGCAGGAGGCAAAATTCACTGTAATCTGCCTAGGAATAGGATTTGGATGCATCTCTATCTCTACCTCTTTGTGGAGAGTGCTTGCAGAGTGATCTAGCGGTGGGGGCAGACTGTTTCAAGTCAGATGTAGTTAACAGAACATCCACTTCTCATCTCTATATAAGACAGTGTCATCAATTATCCAATTCTTTTTCAAACTCCTTATCTTTCACTCTTTGTTAATGATTTTCCAATAAGCAACACTGCTTCTGGAATTGCTCGGATGATGCCCACTTAACTGCCTTTTGCCCTTTTCACCTTGGGATGAACTCAGATATGAAGAGTGATTTACCTAAAAGGGAAAGTTCTTGCAGTCTTCCGTTAAATATTTACTTATGCCTTTTTTTGGTTTGCCTTGTCCTTGGCATTCCCAAGTCCTTTGAGACATCAATATCAATTCCCACTGACTCTATAGACACTTCTTTCCTCAAGCAGGGTTACTCAATACTGTTTTGGATGCATTTTCTACTACTTAACTTGATTGAAAATATTTTCATATTTGTATTACAAAGGCCAACAGAGACCTTGTGGACAATTTCTTCCTGTTCTTAGAAAAGTACATGCACGAGTGGTTAGCGTGCAGACATTCCAAACTGGGTTCAGACTGGACTGCAGGACCAGGCTGGAGTATTAACCTATATGACTCAGAGTGATTACAAAATTACTGAATGAAGGACCTAGGTCACCCTTCCATCATCAAAGCACATTTACTGAATATCAGTAAATGAAGATGAGTGCTGAGGTACTTTGAAACCTCTTGGCTTTTCATAAGAGGAAGCAACAGAGAAGGAAGGGAAACTAGGGGAACACCATGGGCCTGAAATACAAGAAAAGTGAGATCAGGTTCAAGATAATGTGTGGATGTGGCTCAGCGTTGAAGAAGCTATCCCTCATACTCTCTGTAGCAGCACGCTAGTTACCTAGACCGCCTATTTTCTGAACAGAGAGCATTTTAATGCTGTGAAAAGGAAGAAGATAGTATGCTGAATGGGGAATTCCCACAGCCTTGTGGTTAAGGGACTCCCTTGACACCCACGATATCTCGACTCAAAAGCCTTCTCATGGCAGGGACTTGCTCTCCAGCTGCTGTTATCTTTGGTGACTGCTCCAAGTACCATCTTATTTGGTATTATGAAACTGGTCTTTCTTCAGCTCTCTTACTTCCCACATTATATTAAATAAGTAAATATTTTTAAAGTCAGACAGAAGTGTTTGAGCCAGCTTTGAGTATAATAGGTTGTACAAAGTTGGATAAGTAACAAAAGGCTGGAGTGACTGAAGGCAGCCCGTGGTGAGGACACCACTCACCTGGAATGTGGATGGATTCAGACAGAGCAAGAGTTTAAACAGGGGCTTCCCTTCTGTCCCAGCTGAGTGATGCTAAGGTGTTACATGCAAGGGGCAGCACATGAAACAGAGATGTCCTGTCCTGGCTGTTTTTGTACCAGACCAAGCAGGTAGATACGTTCTGAGCCCTGGGAAGAAGAGAGGAATGCCCATCTTGAGGGTCCCACCAGAACTTCATCTTTAATAAAGACCCCTAGCAATGAGGTGGTGGCAGGATGTAGGAGGCTTTATTTGTACACCAAAATATTTCTTCTTAAGCATTAATGAGAACTTTTCCTGTAGTGTTATGCAGCAGCTGACATGGATCCAAAGCTGCCAGTAGCACTCCAGTATTTGACTTCTGTACCTAAATAATTATTTTGGTGTTTGAGGTCCATTATGAACATAGACTTTAATGTCTGCAGTCCAGAAAACCATTCTTTTGTATACTCCTAGCCTGTGCATTTAGCTAAACATAGAAGCTTTTCTGTGTTTCCCTCTCTTTCCCAACAAGGATCCCTCCCTCTCCATTCAGTTGTAGCTAGACACTCAGGATCTCCACATGAGCTGGAATTTGGTAGGAACTGATGGCTCAGTCAGCTTTCTGCCAGAGTCTTCATCTCCCCAAATGATTTAGCATTACCAGAATTGCTCATGGTGAAAGGTAACGCCGATGCTTTCTGAAATGCAATGTGTATCATTTCCACTTGTCCCTTGTCTAGATCCGACATTTATGTGGCAAACGTACAATACTGAAACAAAACAGAAATAGTACAGAATTGTCTCTAAGATGTTTATGAACTTCCTCCTGTGTATTAAGTATAACATTTCTACCAAACTCAGCCAGGCATGTTTTTATCTCAATATTTGATTTTACAAACCATAGTGATGCTGGTTTGCTTTTTTGCCTTTTACTGACTGATCAATCAATCCACTGACCCTTAGGTATCCTTCTGCCCCATCTGTACCCACAGATTTCTGGGTTCAGTGGAACAAGAAAGAAAAAAGCATGTTGGCAACAAGCAGAGTCCTCAAGTCAATCCTTTCCAGCATCCAAATTCTTTACAGAAGCAGCACACAGGAGCAAAGAGGTATTCTTTGCCTCTGTGAAAGTATCCATGTACTGTCAATCCAAAGACCTGTTTAGGGTGGTGGCTGGTAATCCAAACTCTCCCATTTCGTTACTCATGTAAAAGCACCTTGGGTTAGAAGTTATTTGTGTTTGCCTTGAAGATAACTGATCAGATTCAAGCCAAGCTGTCTTGAGCAAGCCTTGAACATGCCCACAGGCACGGAAAGGTGTTTGGAGGAACAGTGCTAAGCCTTCCTTGTGTATGTTTAATCTTAGGTTGCCGATGAAGTTTGGGAAGTGCAGCAAGAACCTCATGACACAGTCTGTGCTTTGACACAGCATCAAGATCTTTGTGGAAATGTTGTTTCTTCCCCTGGAGGGGATCAAGCTGCTATCTATATATTATGGGCTTTCTTCAAAAGGTACCTAGTGATGCTTTTCACAGTTTGCTTAATTGTTCCGTGGAGCTTGTTATTAAAAAGTTCCACTGGCTACATCTGTACTACTAAATGCAACAGACAAGTGACTGTTGTCTGGCATGAAGCCAAAGAGCATGTTATGATTCATATCCACATGACTAAACTCTTTTCACCCTAAAAACAGGGTGGCCACACCCAGGCTGCCTATTGGGAATGGTCCCAAGAATGTGCTGTTCTCTACGCTGTGCTCAGGTATTGTCTGCTAGCTGATGCTAATCCATGTCAAGGGACCATGAAACAATATAGACAAGCATGCGCCAGTGTTAGAGCTAGTGTCATGGCCCTGTTTAATTTACTAGTCTAGACATAGCCATTAATATCAAGAGTTTAGCAGGATTCTTGAAAGGGCCAATGCATTTATATGGCTAATAAGAATATCCAGAGGAACAGGAAAAATATTTCGAAAGCAAAGACCAAAACCAGATCAGGTGTTTTGGCAGTGATAAAGTGCTAAGTTCCTCTGGGAACCAAATACACACAGAACTGCTCCTTACAGGGTTTCTGGTATCATCCTCAGCAACATCTGGTGCTGCAGGCTCTTGGGAAGAGGATGCTGGACATGGTGGCCCTCTGCCCACTCTGCTATGGCAGTCCTGGTGCTAACTGCCATGCAGTGTTACACTTTTGGTAAAAGATATAGAAAGACTGTGAAAATACTTCTCAGGACCTCTGATTTCCTTAACTTGCTCCCTGATCTGAATAGGGCAAAGCTTGGAGTTGGAAGCTGACAGCTGGCTTTTGCCCAGTTCTGCATCCAGATTAGCAAGCCTGAGTGCACTGAGCAGGTTGCTGCTGGATGAAGCTGTACTGCTTCACACCTGGGCTGGTACACTGACACAAATCTGGATTTGGTTTGTAAGGCAGTTTTACTGCCTGGTATCTTTTTACTTTTGGGACGTATATTGCTAAGTTGTGTCCGTCATGACTTTTGAAATAAATTCTTCCACTGATCCCCAGCTTAAGCTTTTTCTTATGTTTTCTTATTTAAATCTAAATAAACAAAGACATTTAGTCCCTCCCATGCACACATACCATCGCTCGCCTCCTGTGTCCCTTCTTTTACCTCTAGGATGCAACTCAGGATCTTGTTCCAAACACGCCTGTGGTGTGATGAGTTGGAGGCTTTTAACAACTTCCATTTGAGCTTCCTTTTGTGAAAGTCCATGAGAAGCAGCAGCCGAAGAAGAAAGGGCTGAAGCAGCTGTGTAGAAACGGCACCATGGGCAGACCCAGCCAGCAGAGGCACTGATTCTTATAGCAGCCAACCCACATGATTGCCCTGGCTGGAAATATCAATAGATTATGGGAAGTTCAGAATAGCCACAAACAACAACTGCACCCTCTTTCCTGAGAGCAGAATCTAGGATACAAACGTAGCCGTTATATGAAAAAATACAGATGCTTGAGTGAAGAACCAGTCTTAGCAACCCAGGTGGAGTCCCACGTGGAATCTGTAGCAGGATCCCCAGGGACCACATGCATAAGTCTGTTTGCATGGTTAGGCCCCCAGCTTGCGTACAGGCACAATGCCTCTTAGTGTGGGGATGAAGACACGGATTGGGAAATCTCTGTTGGAAACCCTGAGCCAAAATGACTCACGTCACACGGTTTCCTTCAGATGAGTGGCACTGTCTTTGATCGGTGGTAATTGGTCTGCAGATATTTTATGTGCAGTGTCCATTTACATCGAAGAAATATTATCATGGATAATGTATCGGTATTACGCTTTCATTACAAAGGCAGGTTTCAGGTATGAAGTGAAATGTGAAACCACATCCTATATCTCATGCTGACTCCAAATTCCCATCAAAAAAGGGCTGTGGAAATACAAAATCAGACACAGGCAAAATCCAAATGCAGTTTGTCCCTGTCCTTTCTTGTGGTTGATATTCAATCCACTACTGAGGCTTAGCACAAAGCCTAGCCAGCACTTAAGCCCCTCAGCAGGATATTTAAGTGGTGTCTAGGCTTTGTGCTGGGTCCCTGCACTAGCGTGAATTTTTACCAGTGGGGAGAAGGGTTGCTTTGTTCATATTGAAAAGTACACAGCCAGCCTTCTCTGTAGTATGTCTCTTAATTTAGTTTTGATTTAATCCTTTGCATTGAGGGGATGCTGGTTGCCCTAAAGGAATAAAAGCTGACACTCTGAGGCATGTGCCTTTTACTATCCATGCAATCCAAACAGTTGCATTCAAATCAAATCAAAGCACTTCAAGAGCCAAATCTAGAGCAGTTTTTCTTAATTGGCATGTAAAGTTTTAGTTCCTTTTGTTAATGTTTTAAGGCAAGTTAAAAGCAGTATTTTAAATGCTGAGGATTAAGCACAGTAGGCTCAGACATGTGAATACTCCCACACCTCTTACTTCATATGATCTACCTGAGCTCTGACTAATTGTAACCGCAAGCCTTTAAAGACAGCACCTAATCCTTAGAAGCTGCAATAGCTGTATTAGGTATGGTTCATCATAGAAATATTAATATATATAAATGGATGTCCGCTTACAATGCTAAAGGTTCCTTCACTTTGGACTGTATACACTGATTTCCCTCTATTTCTATTCTGCTGCCACTAGCAGCTGTTTTTTAGATGCTAGGACATCAGATGCTAGCCATGTTGCCTTTGCATAGTAGGTTTCTAGTGAAAGTCTCAAGGATTTGGGCTGTAAAATGGCTGTTCTGTAAAAAGAGGGGCTGATAAGCTCTGAAAAACAGTCAGCTGGAATATAAAGCCAAATTTTTGGTTCAGTTGCTTGGTAAATATTCCAAGAACTACTCTTCTGTCCATGGCATTAGGGGGGCAATCCTCCCTCATTTTCCCTGTCTCCCTGTGGAGGTGGATGTATCTGGTACTCATTAGGGCATGGTTATAGCAGTGGGATCAGAACAGCTCAGATTATAGTTGTGAGGCACTGTGGTCTCCTGGGTTAGGCAGGGGCTGCAACTCAGACATCCTGACCTGCGTTCCTGGGTTTGTCACACTGACTCAGGCTAAGGACAAGTGCCCAGATTCCTTTCATCTGTATATTTGGTATACACAGTGCTCTCCAGCTGTGCACAGAGGCTGGGAGATGCTTCAGTGAGAAGCACTATAAATGCAAAGATGCTGGCATAGAGGTGATGAGGGAGAAGTATTTTACTAAACAGACCTACTGATATCATAATCAGGAAGAGGAGGGTGGAAACAACAGACAGTAACTAGTCAAGAGGCAACACTTGTCAGGAGAGCATGATGAGGACCCTCAACCCAGGTGACCAGTAACAGCTCAGAACATAGAATCATAGAATCATAGAAGCATTTAGGTTGGAAAAGACCTTTAAGATCATTGAGTCCAACCGTCAACCCGACACCACCATGCCCACTAAACCATGTCCTGAAGTGCCTTGTCTACCCTTGGCTCTGGAAGGTCCCAAGTACAGGGCTGCAATCATGCGCTTAATCACCAAGCTTAAATCCATAAATAAACAGCTGCTTTCCAAGAGCACTGAGCACCAAAAGGAGGTTCTCTTGAGTTCCTCTGAAGTATTTAGGTTAGATAGACTTACCTTGTCAACTTAGATGTTGGGCTGTCTCTCCTTTCTGATGAATAGGATCATCACATGGCTACTGGATGGAAAGAGTTAACCCTGTCCCTCACATAGCCGTGTTGTCCTAGCACATCTCAGCTAACTTCAGACACTTATCTTGTACATCTAAGGCTACGCCTCCACTAATAAACAGGCCAAGGAATGTTACAGGGCTCAGGGACTTGGACTGCTGCTATACTGCCAGAAGGGCCCCTGACATGGGTGTAGTGGAGGGTACTAGCCCTGTCCAAGAGTCCCTGGTCATAACTTGGGAGCCCACTAGGCTGGGACTGCTCCCAGCTGGTGGTCCCTACAGAGACACCTTGATTAGGAGCAGGAAAAATTACTGTCCTGGATGGCGGCTGCATGGTGCCAACTCGCCTCGGGGCTAGAGCTTGGACTTATTTAAGTTACTAATACAGACCAAGTCTAAGATCTGGAAAGATAAAGACCTTCCAGAGACTGAGTCAGCCCACCCAGGATCTGAGTCAGTCCTGGAGCTGTCTGTTTGTCTCTGCACTGGGAGACTTAGGTGTTACCTTCAGCTGCAGGCGTACAGTCAGGGCAGATGAATCTGGGCAAGTGAGGGTAGCCAAGGTGTATGGGATTAGACTGGAGGAATGTATTTTCCCTTGTACTCTGCTGGATGATAAATTAATTACATGATTTATATTGTTTTTAATACTCCTATCCTGGGTCTCCAATCATTGTAATAATAATATTTAGTGCTTTGACAGCTAATCTGGATGTTTTTAGAATAAGAATTTAATACTTTGAATCCATCTAGGGTCACAGAATGCTTTATAAATGTAATTCATTTCCATAATGTTCTCAGGAGGTCTCTGAGTAGTAGTGTCCCTGCTTGATGAATGTGTAAACTGAGGCATAGGGAGCTGAAAGGACTTTTTGTCCATTTTTTTTCATATAGCTAGTCAGAGATGAAGCTGAAAGTGCAGCCCCTGGGGCTCAGTTCCTACCCTTGCAAACCTGCCAGCCGAGAAAGTGTCTCACTTTGTTTTAATGAAGTTCTGTTTGCCATTTCATTTTACAGACTGTTAGCCCAGAATAATGGGAAGTGGGTACCCTGATGGATGACAGGAAGCCTTTCTAATTTGTCAAAGTACAATTAATAGCTGGCAAGCTCAAGACCAGCTCTCTGTCAGTAAATACAGTTTGGGCCACAGTCACTTAAAGGTTTCTGCCCTTGTGCCTCCAGTCGGCAGGGTCAGCTGCAGCTCAGTCTGGAATTTGAATCCCCAAGTGCACAAGCAACCCTGATCCTGCAGAGCCTTCTTAGAAAAGATATCACAGGCCTCCAAGACCATGAGACTTTTACATCTGGTCAGAATAAAGGCAGAGAAACAGTCAGCAAAGGGCGAGGTCTGATTTGGGCTTTTTAGTGGAGTTTTGTTGTCCTCAAGCTCTTCTCTGAGGTGAATTTTCTTGCCAGACATTATCAGCTTCAGTGGTTTGGCTCAGATTTTTGCTCCAGATTCTTTTGTCCTGTTGACTTTTGGATCAACTCTGCACTGGCTCTGTTTTGAAAGTTGCTTTACCCATATTAATGTTTAACTTAAACAAGTATTAAATCATAAGTTTAACATGGAAATGTTTTAGTCTCTGGACAGTTCCTTTCCTTGGTGCTTTCAAGCTGTACATGAGTACAGCTTCACTTGGCAGGATTTCTTCTGTTTGGTGCTGGTCTCATGACACTCTGTTATTACTGTTGCTTTAATGCAGTGGAAAACAACAACAAAAACCCGCCACTATGGTATTGTAGGCAACACTGGGGGCTCCTGGGAGTCAAAGTGGCCCAAAGTGGGGGGGGACAGAAGCCTGAAACTCATTTATTTCACATTATATCCATGCAGTCTCGATGGAGAGTGTTTTGGGGCTGGGAACTTGGTGGTGGATTTAGAGGCTCTATGAGGAAGAAAAATGTCTCTTACCATTGTCATATTCCTCTTTACAACTCATCAGTCGTGGCCTGGGCATTAGATGCCAATTCCAACAGGAAAAACAGATATTATGTGTATCAGGACAGTTATCCCCATGAAGAGTCACTTAACTTTCTATGTTGGTACCTACTTTGTGCAGACTTTCCAGGGAACCCACTGATAGAGTTGCTGCTGTTCCCACTGCCAGGAGTTGCCTTCAAGATCTCAAAGAGGGGCTTCTAAAGGCTTAATACCCTGAATAGCATGGGCATACCACTTCCCTTTTCTGATGCTACTTTGTCCCATATCCTCCTTTTGTCTGTACCACCCTCTGCAGAAGATTAATATAAGTTAAAAGACACCTTGTCAAGGTCCTGGGTGGCTTTCCCTAAGCATAGAATCCTAGAATATCTGAAGTTGGAAGGGACTTATAATCAGTGAGAATAGAAACAGTTACAGTTATCAGACAACAGACATTGATTAAAAATTCTGCCAGCTTCAATGGCAGCAGAGCTTGGACCCACACTGAGTTGTGACTGCCCCCTCCATACCTCTGAAAGATTCAGGCTGCTGTTTTTCCACGTGGTACAACCTCTGCATGGTCTCTCTGTTCCCAGTTTGTAGAGGTTGTCTGTGAGCCCCTTATAGACCATGCTTGCTATACTTGAACTCGCACTGTCCACCATTCACGTTTACTAGCCCAACTGCATGGGCTTTGGTCTTCTCCTTGTCTCCTGCTCCTTAGGCAGTTATAGAGCCATGGCAGGAGACTAGAAATAGGAGCTAAGGCCTCTCCAAATGGCTACAGACCTCATTCCATCCATATTTGGCTGTGGAAAGGTCTTTTAGAGAAAGAATGACTTACTTAATCTTCATTTCCAGCACACCCATCAACAAACAACGCTTGATTTGGGGCAAATGACATCTAATGATGATGGTCATCTTCTGCCTGGTAGTTTTAGGTTCCCTGCCTTTGCTCCTGCAGGTGAGGGTGCCATCAACTTGCATTGCTTCAACTCACTCTCCTGCTGTGTCTCCACTGGGACACATTTTGAAGGAAATGCTGTCATTGTGCTCAGCAAGGTAAAGGCAAAGCAGCCTGGGAATGAGGAGAGGACCTCCACACATTAATCTCAGGGTATTTATCTTGCTTTTCTATCTCCCTCTACAGCCCTAGTAGAAAGCTCTGCCTTTGTAGAAAGCCATCCTTCCCAGCATCCGAGTGAGCTCTCTAGACCTTTCTGCTCAGCTCTGTACAGCATGCCCTACCTGCCCATTCACATCCATGGCAGAGTCTTAGATACTGCACATAAAGCACATCAAGCCCATTAAGCTGTAGGTAGCTGAGGCTGCTGACCACCTTCTGGGGCAGAAACGCAGTGCAGGTGCCTAATGTCTACCTCGTTCAGATGAACTGTGGGTCAATCCAAGGGCCCAGAGCTGTGCTTCTCCTCTTAGCACTCTCCAGAGCAGTGAGCATGCTGCTCGTGGGCTGATGACGCTGAGGCTATCTGGGTTCATCAAGCCCTCTTCCTCACCTTTCAGGTTCCAGGTGGATATGCTCATGATTTTCAATAAGCTTGCAATTTATAGTCTGACATTCTCAAGGCATTTTATAAATCTAATACTTAAAGGACACTTTGCTTAGCACTGAAATACTCTCATCCAAGTTGGTGCTCAGCAGAGCAACTACTCAACCAGCACTGGTAGAGCTGTTAAGGTCAGAGTGACGGATAAGTATCCAACTGCTACTGTCAAAGAACTGCAGATAAGTACATTGTACTTAGATTGGAATTCATCTAAGACTCAGAACTGAACATCTTTGTCTTACAAAAAGATTTCAGGGTCTTCCGGGAGGATGGGCAGTTTGGTCTTCAGATTTATATCCCCTGCTCTTCTGGCAGCACATGTGTCATAATATGCAATGGGATGTTTGCCTGCTGTTTAGTCAAATAAAAGTCACTTTCTATGATGACTGGACGGGTCTTTTGGAGCCTGTCTACTCCTTTCTGACTTCTCCTGCTGCTGCTTACAGGAGAGATCTCAGCCTGAGGGTAACTCTGGCATCTCTGCCCGGTTTCATAAAACGGAGCCAGAAGCCAGCAGTATGAGTAAGGCAGGATCCCATGTGATTGTGTAACCACTGCTTTCCATGGGAAGATATTTCTCACATTAGAAAGCCCAGCGAGTGGGAGGGGGGAAATCTATAGCAGTGGTTTGGCTTGGGACTGTGGAAAAGATATGTGATGCAAGCTAAACTAGTGGCCTCTCTCACCTTTACTTGGCATGGGAAAACTGTCTCTTCTTTCCAGCTCACAACTGGCAAAGACTGTGCAAATGGTTATCTACTAAAAGGTGCTGTAGTTCTGGGTTCCTCGTTGTGATTTGTATTTTATTAGATGCAAAGACTCAGAAACTTTGGCTTTGTCATGGCTACAAAAAAAAAGACTGGGCAGAATCATTCCTCCAACACAGTCCCTCAGAAAATGTGGAGGAGGTTCACCCAGTGAAGCAAAGGGGTGGTAAGCGAAGCTGCGCACATCGTTCCTGGCTCCATCCAGCTTACTGAGATGGCTTGCCAACCTCACTTGTCAAGGATAATGTATTCTATTTTCCTCCCCATGACATGTGAAGTTTAAATTAATTGGAACACGAAACAGAGACAGAATCTCTATTGACTGATTTTGGCTGGAAGTACATTTTCTGATTTCCAACCAAATTTTTCATGGAGGTTAAGATCGTTTTATGACACAACCATGTCTCCCTGCTTTTATGAGAATACAGCTGGACTCTGCAAAACAGGTGTGAGTCCCTGCTTTTAAAGTTTTAGTCTATATTAAAATAATAAAGGGAATAGATATAAGGGAAACTTTTCTCCATTTCTGTGAAACAGATGCTATTAGATCTAGCTGAAACCTCAAGTTTCCATTCCACAAGTAATGCCAACATTTTAATGCCAGTTCTATTATGGTAGGACAAAGAATGCTATTCTGACTTTAGCTTTTTGGAGGATTAATATAATGTAACATAGAACAAAATATGTTTGGAGACAACAAGTTGTTGTGAAATGAAAAACTAGTCAAAGAAGTCAACCCAAAATATCATCAAAGTCAGCACTGTTACAGAAGAAGTTTTCTGTGTAGATGAAACAGGAAAAATATGCTGTCAGAATATTTTCAGGCAGTCATAGATGCTTTAATTATAGTTGCATTATCAAATAGGTAGATAAAGATGAAATAAATGTATGGCTCTTTCTCTGGTGAAATCCAGATACTAAGTCTCTTGTGTCAACACAGTCTAGTAAGAAATGCAGCTAACCTATACATATATATATGTGTGTGTGTGTTTGGTACAATCCAGCAAATAGGTGGATAAAAACTTTCCAAAGTGATATGTTTCTAGGAACAGTGCCAGAAGACTTCCAGTAAGAAAGTCTCCAGCTTTCAGGAGAAGATACCAGCATTAGTATCTATGATATTAGTATCTATGACGGAGGAATAAGCCGTCTTCTGGCAGTGAGGATTTACCTAGGGGTGACTGTAGAGGCACCTGCTCTCCTCATTAGCACTGCCCACAGCTTGTCCTCATCTCCGGATGAGACAAGCTGTGTATCTGTTGCCCCACTTGCTATTAGTCCCACAAATACCTCCACCCTTGCCTTGCGTTGTAGCGGGTTCACAGGGGTATGTATATACATAGGGTGTGGAACCAGCTGAGCTGCCAGGCTTTGAATCACCTCTTTTCACCAGAGCGATATTTGCAGGCTGCCTGACCCAGAAAAGATAATGTATCCCTGAGCCATGGAGCAAGAGAAACGCTGACATTGCAGAAGAGTTGGCATGAACCCCTGCCTGGCCACTGGCTCCTTGTCCTTGAGACATTCAAGTTCACCTGTGATTTTGATTTGATTGCTGTAGCCCAGGGTGCAGCCTCCTCCTTGCACTGCACCCCTACGGATTCTCTCAAATTATATCTCTCAGCTGCAGATAACTTGGTCCTAATTCCCTTATGGCAGCATTGTGCATCCTTCCTAGTTTGCAAGGCCTCTTTTCTCCATATGAAGATCTGGATCCTACAGTGAGAAGGCCAGAGATAGCAGAAATAAAGTGTCAGCACAGTTACCTGTACATATCTCATTCAAACACTTGCTTGTTGCCTTTCCCTTTCTTCTGCTGGCAGGCGGGAGCCGTGCCTGATTCTGTATCTGCATTGAGCATTTGAAGTTGACTGCATTCAGCTTCCTGGAAAAATCTCTTCTGGAAGAATTCTCTTCTGGCCACAGAGGGACCCCTAAGTGAAAAAGACTTTGCCAGTCTGCAGTCATTCCCACTTAAGCGCCAAAGGACCTCTTCCTCAGAAATCACTGGAAAACATGACTGCAGAATTAAGGTGGCAACTACCTCCCACCCCAGTCTTTTGCTTCAACTTCCAGAAGGCTATTTCTGACAGGGTCTAGCAGGACTGACATCCAAATAATGAAGAGGCTGTAGAAATCATCCAAAGCAGTTAAGCATGGAACTATGTACGTCCTACCCATTAACCACATTCTAATAAAACAATTAGCTACTTCTATCACTGGACATTAGTTTTCACCTGCTGTAAATTAATATAATTGAATAGGCAAAGTGATTGGTCAGAGTAATTTCTGACAGATTTTAAGAAAAAGCTTAAATATAAACTTTCAAAATTTCACTTGGCATTTCTTTACGTTATGGCTCCAATAGTAGTATCCCTTCAAATAATTGTTTGCAAAGCAGCTTTCAAAGTGAATTTTTATTCCAGGTTACTATTTGCTGTAAGGATGGAGAATGATACTGCCTGCAATTGGGCATGGAAATGATTAAAGGCTTCTGGGCAGCATAGGCAAAGCTCCCTCTCCTGATGGCTCCAGGCTGAGGGGGGAAGGTCAGAGGGAGACGTGGAGGGCTGGGAAAGACAAAATGTCATCAGGCATTTCAAAGAAAGTCCAGTTAAGGGTAAAGCGGTGTGGAGATGTTAGTGCAAATGTAACTCCTTCTGTTTAGCCCCCCTGTCGGTCTTAGGACCTTCTATCCCAGCCCATCCCTTCATGAGAGCGACAGCTTTAATTTTTTGCTGTGACTGCCCCTTAACAGGCTTTTGGGCTTCTGATACTTCACAGTAGTAAAATGCCTACTTGAGTGCAGAAAACCTGTCCTGCTTCTGCTTTTATCATTTAACCAATTGCAATTTCTTAGGTTGCCCTGTTTTCCTCTATAAATGCAATGCTTGCAAGAAGCAATTGAATGTGAGTCTGCCAAAATGAGAACTAAATACTGACTGATATTCCCAGACACAAATGATTTTTCAGCAGAGGATGTCAGGAACTTGTCTTTTTGGCAGTGTCTTTGTAATTCCAGTTTTATCACTAATTTCGGCAAATGACCAGGAGGGAAAAATGTTTTCTAGCAGAACGCAGGGGGAATAAACTGGGACAAGGGAAAATGGACAATGTAGGCTGGCCTCCTGATGAGAGATCTGTGAGGCTGAAGAATAATCCTCCAAGGAAAATGCATCGTGGAGAACTGTAGAGAAGTTTACTTTGTAAAGGACCTCTGGAGATATCTAGACATCCTGCATGTTGGAGCTCTCCTTGGCACTGAGCACAGCCTTCTTCCCATCTTCTCTGTATTTCCTTAAGAGTGAGTATGCATGTATTACAGCTCTGAGTGCATCTATGCACTCCAGCCATGCAAACATCCCACCACATCTCTGTAATCGCAGCGATGGCATAGCTCTGCAGTGGCACAGACCTCCAGTTCCTCCTATTTGTTTCCCAGACGGTGTGTTAGTGTGCAGGAGCTCCCCAGCATGTCCTCTGCCTCCGGGGAGCGCAAGGGCCTCCCCCAGTACCCTGTCTCCTCTGTGATTTTGCCTCCATCCACAGAAGAACCTACTTTAAAGCCTTCCTCAGTGGGTTAAAAAAGTCAGCCAGGGGAGCCAGGGCCAGGCAACGACACTTGGAGCTTTTCCCTTTTGTCAGGCATTCAGATCAGGTCCAAGGCAGCAGCAACCTGAGTTACTGTCAGCTGGCAGTTTGGAGACATGGGCTTGTAATCTAAATCCAGCCTTCCTACAGCCATTTTTTGACATATTTATCAGTTGTCTCAGCAGAAAGGCCAGAGACTGAGTGAGTGAGGAAGACCAGAGGGTCCCCATGCTCCAGCAGGGAGCCTGCCGCACGTTAAAGGAGCAGGCTGCTGGTGCACAAGAGGTCCCTCTGATGCTACAGCACACCACTGATCCCAGAGGGAAATCACAGAGGTCGTTACCTAAACTGAGAGTCTCTTTTTAATTCCCACACTGGGGAATGATCTGGATGGTCTCTGTCAAACTATGAAATTAATTAAGCACCACGAGGAAACAAACAGCTCCTCAGACAACTTTTGGAAGGAGAATCAGTTTAATCTCAAAAGCTGCTGTTCTCCAGCTCTGCATTTCTTTTGCTTTCTGTCTCTCAAACATTTCCCAGAAGAAAGAAAATCAGCTCCACCGATGTATTTTTATCTTCTCGAACACATTAGAGACAAATTAAAAGTCCTGTCCTTTACCGAATGTCACATGGGTTTTTATTATGGGATCTCTGTCAGTCTCCTGAAACTACTATAGGAATATGCAATACGAAAGAATATGAAATTCAAAGGTGAGTTAAATACTAAGGTTAGGGATGTAGCTGAGAAACCTAACTGAATTAGAGTAATATTGCCTACTGGACAGGGGTTCAGGGGACATCGGCTTTATTCCAGGTTGTGCCAGCAACATGGTGTGCAAACATAGGTAGATAGACTGTTTTTTCTATCTTGATTGCAAAATAGGGTGGGAAAGTATCTTTTATTTTTCTTTTTTTTTATAATGTATAGCACAGTGCAGTTCCAAACTGAGTTAGGACTTGTGGATTCTGGAGAAATACAAATAATATATGTAGCAATATAATACAATACTGTTCTTAATCAGACAGAGCTCCCATTTATTTCAATGAGAATATTGCCTGCAGGATCAGGTCGTCGGGTCCTAATTAGGGCTCAGTCAGCTGTCAGCTTTCCCTGCCGAGTTCAGTACAGGGGACCCAACTCCATCTCACCCTCCTTCTGCTACTCGCCTACCCTCACAACAGAAACTCCACATTCAACATTCAGAACAAGAGCATTCACCACACACTGATTTAATTCTGACCAGGCCTGGCATTCCCCTGGCTTTGTTAACGTCTGTGCTGGCTTCGGTGCCGTCCCTTATTGTAAGCCTAATAAGTACATAAAGGCTGAGGAATGGGGATCCGGGCAGACTCACAGCAATGAGCTTCGAGGAGCTTGTTTGCTCGGGCAGACAGACTGGGTAAACAATTAGCTCCAGCTCAAACGTTCAGGTCCTGTAGAAGAACTGGATGCTTGGCACTGGCCACTCTCCATGACATTCAAAATTTGGCTTTTCTCCAATCAAATATTTAAACATTTGTGATCGTTTGCCCAGCCCCACAGGCTCAGTTAGGAATTTTTGCTCCATTCTATATTTGTAAATGGAGATCCGGCGATTATTTACTAAGAACTTTGAAAAAAATGTGCTTAGCTTTACAGCAAGGATAAAGAGTTTGTTTGAAAGTCATATAATGGAACAAGTCAGCAGCTACCAGCATAATACTATAAGCAATGTACACTTAGACAAAGTATAACTTAGAGCCTTGCTGTCGCAGACCCTTCTGTGTTCGTTGCTGGTAGCAAACAGCTGGCTTTTAATGAAACATAATAGAGAATTTGTTATTTTAAAACTGCCTTTCCATGTATAATCATGCTTGTTGCATTGATCTCAAACATTTTTGAAACACAGGATAAATACCTACTTAAAAGATCTCTCTGCAATATATAGAGAAAGTGACTTAGTCTGAATGATGTATTCTGGATTTCCCACAATGACAGTGGGCCTTTCTAAAAATTACCTAAAACAGCTTCCTAGACCAAAAATCAACACAGAAAATATAAATTAGCCTTGCCAGCTAACAGAGGTATCATTCCAAGAGTTAAATATTATTGCTTACAGCTGTTACTAAAATTAGACATTTTAAAATAAGGAGTTTTCAAAAACTTGCCAAGAAGCTCTCTTGACCATTATTGTCAATTTTCAATTAGTCCTAAAGCAGAAGGAAAACTGTAAATGTCTGGAAGAAAGTGAAGGTAATATGAGTATTTGAATAGGATATATGGAATTACCCAGATAACTGTGGGCTTTTCTAGTTGATTCCAACCTCAGATCACATAATCAGACTGATCATATTTCACAAAGGATTAAAGTAATATAATTAAGATTTATGGAAACAGATTTTGTCAAAGAATAATACTGCTTTTGATGAAATTGCAAGTTTTAGAATAAAAGTAATTATACTAATACAGTATACTTAAGACTTTTAAGGCCTTTGACCATAACATAACTTGATAAATGGCGGAAGTATAAGTAGAAATAACTAGACAATGATGAACCAAAGGCTGTAATGTATACCTACATTGTGAGAATTTTTAGCTCAAGACTGACTGTTCATTAAAATGTCTTTCTAGCTCAAACAAGACTAGTGACCAGGGGCAGAGAAGTCCACCGGGTAGTGCAGGATGTCACGCCAGATGACAGTGCTTCCTTCCAGCTATAAAACCCTCTTCATGTTGGTAACTTGGCTATCGAGTGAAGACAGACCAAAGTGTTTTGCAGCACCTAAGGCACAGCAAAAGCTGGTACTTCTGGCTGAGGTCTTGCCTCACGGCCCAGGTCCACTACTCTAATCAGTAGCTATACGGGATCCTCCTACTAATACACTAGGATGAGGGCAGTGTCAGGACCTTTACTTCTCCTGAGTGTGGCTGAACTACCATTCAGGGAGTACCTGTGTGGCTGTCTGGGTCGGGCGCACTGCTCACTCCTCTCCTGTCCCAGGAAGTCTTCTGCCAAGGTGGCCACGGAACAATGCTGTGGAGTTATCTGGGAAGCCTCTCAGACTTACTGAAGTAGGTTGTCGCTAAATGTAGGCAGGTTCCTATACCCTGCTTGTCTTAGTTCATGTTTTCAATGAGGGTGAGGATGAGAAAGTTATGTTAAATTCTAAATTATATTTACAGGTCTGATGCATCACTCAGCTCCTGGTGCAGACCCGGTCTCAGACTCATGTCCGTAGTATCTATATCTTCATCTGATTTGCTTTGTGTGAGGCTGTATACATGTCATTAAAAATTAAATTTGCCCACTTAAATCTCTCTCCTTGGTACAGAAGGGAACCCAACTTAACTGAAAGAGTGTAGACTGAGAACATAGACTTGACATTTCGGAAACAGGCTTTTTCGCTGAGTACGTTTGAGAGAGGAAATATTTACAGACCACCAGTAAGAACCTGGTACATAGTATGGAGCAGCACAGGGCTATTTTTAGACATCTTTGAGTTTTGAAATGCACTCAAAGGCACACTGTGTCGGAAATAAGTTATAGGAAATCCAGACTTGCTATAAATATTCCTTATAGGATGTGTCTCTGCAAGACATATCATCAAATAGTTTTCTTATCTTCTAGGCTTTGAACTGCAGATTGTAGTAATTAGTGCTGGGAAGGACCTATTGAATTGCCTAAACTGCTACATGATATTCAGGACTGTTCCCTTTCCTAATGTTTTGCCTCACACAGTTTACATATTCTTGGGGGGTGAGGAAATCCCCTGGGATACTATTTCACAACCAGTTCACACAGTCAGAAATTTTTCTGGTGACATTTAGCCCAAATATGTCTTTTCTTATCTCATCGCATTATACTCTTGTCATTATACTCTCTAGTGCCATGTGAAACAGTTCCTCTTTAGGGTCCTATATACTTTACACTGCAAGTGTAGACTGTTAGAGTCATCCTATGATAAACTATACAAGTTTTATTTATCTACCTTTAATCATTTTTTGTTTATTTTTTTCTTAATCACCTCCAATTTGTCTACATCTCACATGGAACTAGGTAGCCAGAACTAAATACTGTACTGCAGCTGCAGTCACAGCTGAGAAGCATAAAATTGCAATTATTACCTTGCAAATGAAGATGTCATCTGCCACAAGGGAAGGAAAAGGATCATAGGTTAGTGAAACAGGTTGCCTATTTGGAGAAAAATCATCACTGTTTTCATAGCTGGATACACTAGATTTGGAAAACAAGCCAAGCTCATCTTGACAAGATGTGAACAAGAGCTGCCCAAGAGCAATTCTCTGATGAGGAGCACTTAACTCTGAACGGTGTATTGCTATCTAACTTTAAAAGCCAAATGTCCTCTCCACATGAGCTGTCTAGGCTGCCTCTATTGACACCCAAGAGAAAGTAATTCCAGACTGCAGTTCATTCCATAATAACTGCAGCATCTAACATGGGTGGGATGGATTGCCTGCTGGAGATACCTTCTCTCCTCTGACTTAAAGATGGCCTTCCTTAGGCTACTGGCATAATTTTTAGGTGGCTAAATTTATCTGAGGTTAATCTTGTTTACCTGTTCCCAAACTAATCATAACCGACTTCTCCTGGTTCTAATCTGACTCCTCTTCATGTTTCAGACAGTGGTCCCTATCAGACAGCCCCATGTGCTGTCTGTGATGGCTAAACAGCCCTCCTGTACGCCCTGGACCCTACGTTCATTCCCCTTAGGAGCACCAATTCACAGGTGTTATGTGGATTCACCCAAATTCTACCAGCAAAGGCTTATTTGACTGAGAAATTAAGGCAGAACCGCTCATTGCAATAGTCCCAATCCCTGCCTGGTTTTCCTTTTTCTTTGTCTCCCTAAGCTGGGGAGATACACTTGCTTTAGGTGTCCCCACAGGGCCTACATCTGTTGTAGGATGATCTTGCCAAGACCACCACCTTCAACTCTTCCTCTCCCTGAGGGAAGTTTTAACTGCATAGGCTCTGTTTGTGCTGCCAGATGGACCATAGCTAGAACATAGTCTGAAATATGACGTGGTCTCTCACTTATGAGTCATGCTGCTAACTTCAGGGTGCCTTCATGCTGGGTGCAACATGACCAGGCACCCAACTAAGTCTGAGCTCAAGCATCTTATTAGAAGTCCTACCAATTCTTGCTGTACAACAGGACTAGGAAAGGCCCTTCCCAGCATTAGCCAAGCAACATTATTGCAAAGGCTGACAGGCAGATGGTGAAAGGTTTGACCGAACACTGTGCCCAGCTCATCTGCTCTGCAGGCGTGGGCTCTCACGGCGGGGAGAACCTTCTCCTTTGCTGTGTGCACTGAAAGTGGGCTTCTCTTTAAACGAGCTGGGCACGAGGTGAGTATGATCTCCAACAGGAGCTGAAAAGCAGTCTATTAATACCCTCAATGAGCTTCTAACTATACAGTAACTTCATGGTCACATACAGCACTTGTAAAATGTTATAGCTCACTGTTCTTAGATGAGTACATGGTGGATTCAAAACTGCCAGACGGAGCAGTGAAACCTACAGCAGAATCTAAACCCAGCAGATAGACACAGGCTAGCATAAAAACAAAAACAGTAGTGATGAATTAGTAGTTTTGCATTACACTGAAGATTCCCTTTTTCAGGAAATTCCTGAAGTTCTCAAGGAGTGCAGTTGCAGTGTTTTATTTTTAAGGTGTTATTTTGGGATTACTTCACTGTATTGATATGCTGTTTATCCAAATGGTGAAGATGCAGTGTCTTACAAGAATCTCAGTCTTGTCGGCACAAATCCAGGTGCCTGTTTTATTTCAACAAGTTTTCACTATCACAAAATTAAAGAGGCACCATTAGTTTAAATATCACTTGTCAGAAATGTTTTCAGTAACACAAACAGCAGTAATTCCCAAGATCTGTATATTTAAGAAAATATGTAATATATATAGCTGTGAATTTTTGAGCCAAGCTGAATTTAAAATGTTCTTCCTCATTTTCTTCTTTCTATGCATCTCATCGTTTGATCAAAGCTTTCTACATAATATACTCTATTTCAAGCAGATATTTAGACAGTCCCATGCCCTGCCTGACAGATATAGATAATCCCAATAAGGCTTTCAATTGAGAATTGGGGGGGGGGGGGGCACACACACACCAAACCCTACAAAATTATTCCTAAACACACTGTATTTTCAGTCCAATATTACCTCTTGTGTTTCCCATATAGTAGTAGATTACTTTTCCAATAATTTTAGAAACTTTCTGTAAAGCTTGATTTGTCTCAGGCAAAGCTCGCTATTTGCACAGTTATGTCTGCAGGTGGAACTGTGCAGTAGAAACCGTCCCCTGTTAGTATGAATTGCAACCAAATGCTCAAATATCCCTATTCACCCAGGAAGGAAATGGCTACAACTGAGTGGGATTCACTTCATGTAACTGCAGGCATCAAAAAGTTAGATTTAACCTCTTCTAATAGACAATGGAAGGAAATGAGCGCTTTTAAGGAAAGATTGTCCGGCCTATCTTATATCCTGTTTTAGGATGTAATAAATTGCCCTCTGAGGTAGCCCCTAAAGGCCTGCAAAAGGAACCCAGAGTGGTCATGCCTAGCTTTTAGTTATCTTTATTTGGGCAGAGGAATCCTCTCCAAGGCTGGAGTCCTCCACCTGCTCCACTGCATCACGCTCGCTGATGACAAGATTTTTACCAATGCTGGAAGGACATTTTATACATTCAGCTGTCAGTTTTCCTACTGGGCAAACTTTTTCATAAACCAAACAACTCAGATTCTCAGTTCTCACATGCTTCCTTTAAGAGCTGACAGTAAAAGCACCTTGCTTCTGGGAAGAGGAGTAAGTGCCTCCCCCACTACCCTTGCACCCACAGTCTTGTAAAACCTAAGAAAAAGAGTTCATTCTCTCTGGGTGTTATCATCTGATGGTGCAACATATCTGAGGCAAATGTCTGGCATTCCCTGTCCCATCATCACAGCAAGCAGTCATGGGACAGCCGCCACTGTATTTATCATCATAACACTGCACTGAGGTAGAAGACGCTCTCACACTCGTTGCACAGATTGGGAACCGAGGCAGCAGAGCCTTCCTGGAGTCCTGCAATGAAGTAGGGCAGAGATGGGGGTAGGACTTGTCTCTCCAAAGTCCCAGTCTGCATCATCCTTGCCTTCAGAATAGATTGTTTTCAAAGGGATGGAGAGTGTCTTCACCTTTAACTTCTTCCTCCCCTGGTTAGAAAGAGCTTTGGGAAATGGGGCATCTGTGAGTCTCTGTCCCGTACAAGGAAAAGGGAGCCTGCTGGATAGCTGCCATTGCAGGGGGGAACTCCAAGGCCTTTTCTGCTGCATTACATCAGCAGTGAGCAATGGGAGGACTCATTTGAGCCAATTGTGGGTTGTCATTCTTCCTTCCAGACTCAGTGGCCTCTGAAATCGCTCCATTGTCTGCGGCGGAATCTGGCACAGGCCCATAATGCCAGGTTACTTCACTTCCCTGCAGAATAAAAGATTTCTTCAACCGTGAGAAATTATCTCCTGACAGTGCCATTCATTAGGGCTCCCACCTGTAGACTGTTTCATTTTCAGCTTACTCGCAAGGTGCTGAAAAGCCAGCGTGTGTGTTATCACTTCACAATATAGTACAGCTAATACCTCTTCACCCTTACGTATGTTGTCACTTATTGCTCTTTGCCTCAACAATGGCTCACAGTAACACTCAGATCTTGGACTTCACTCTCTTTTTAAAAAAGCTTGGGCAGCCCAATTTCACCAGAGCTCTTGTTTCTTAAGAATTATACACATAGGGAAAAAAAAAAAATCTAGAATTGGTATTTTTTTCCTCTTTTGAATTAGGAAGTTAAAACATTAGACTTTGTCTATAGCTGCTGGAGAGAACTGGACAGTGGTTCATTTTTCTTAAGGCAGGCATTAAGAGAGGCCAGGCAAACTGTCTCTGCTGAGCTTATGGTTCTATGTACACCCTAAAAACAAAATCTAGAAATTTTTGTGGCAACCAACTGCCTCATAACTCAATTTCAAACTAAACGTTCTTCTCCACAGCTTTTGGCATGAAAGAAGTTTTGCCCAACACTTTCTTTAAGGTTTCATTCTCAGGAGGAGTCCTGCAGATACCAAGCCTTGTGGCTCCTATGCATTTATCTGTGTTGTGCATAGAAGTACATGATGTCTTATAATCCATATAACTGAAATACCGTAGACTGGTAGCTATGGACCAGCTCCCCATGCTGTACAAACAACACAAAATGAAGGTGATCCTTTCCCCTAGTCAGACGTAGAGAGACAGCAGGCAGTCACAGGAAGACAGAGACACACTGGGGAACCATGAGAAGTGTGGTGAGATGTCTCTAACTATGGACATTCACATAGACACCTTTTTTGGATGCGATGCCTTCATCTTTTCCTGTTTAAGTGTCTAATGTAGGTCAGACAACTTAAACCCTGACAGTGCCTCTTTCTCTTCATTGGCAATTAAGGTGCACAGAGTGAACACCTCACACACCGACCTCTACATGCAAATGTTTATGGTTTGAATGAGGTTTCTACTCTCATTCGAGATGCCTTAGGGCATCCCACGTGACTTTCAGCTGCTGCTCCAGACAGTGAAGGTCTGTAGTCCTGTGCTGTATCATGGACAGCCAGGGCATCCCAAACCCCTACAGTTAAGTGAGGTCAGTCCCACCATATGTATCTCAGCAGCATCTTGTATCTGTGCCCCTCCCCATCTGCTGTAAATATTTCTATCAGTGTCATATCTTCTAGGATTGTGTCTATTTGAATTTGTGTCTGGAGATCAAACAGTCCTTCTCTAGTCAGTCAGAATTTATTCACAGTCACTGTAAATAAAAAATTGGGGAAAACATACAAAGGAGGAAACAATTACACTAATATTTATTCCTTCTTCCCACTGAGACTCTTGAAAGCAGCAGCGTGATACAGGAAGGCTGATACATTTGAGACAAAGCAGGAAAGGGACATACAGAGGGATGTTCAGTGGAGGGTTTGCAGTCATCTAGAAGTGACTGCTGGGCAACGTGTACTTTGTCAGAAGAGTAGAAGTGATCAAGAGGCCTCGTTTGGCGTGGTGACCTACTACAGTCAGGAAGACCTGTGAGAGGAAAGCTGGGAAGGCCCTGGAGCACACGTGGCACTTGTGACAGAAGAGGCTGTATGCCCATGGAAAGCAGGAGCCCACCTGGGCCACTGCTGCAGCCCTGACTCCCACTACGTAACCAAACCTCACAACGCTTTCACCCCCTCCAAGACACGGTCCACCTCCTCCATCCACGCAAAACAGCGGAGCAGTGGGACTGCGTATCTAATTGGGAGGCTAGTAGGCACAGAGTCCAGGTAAGGAAGGGATCTGTGATTAGTATGGTATGCTGATGGAGTCTTACTCATTAGCTGCCTACCGACACTCCAGGTATCTTCCTTGCTGTCGCATGTTCATGTCCTGGTGGCCCAAGAGCAGCTGAACTGGTGTCACCAGCCCTTGCTCCCCCCTGACACCAGTTGTATTCTCTACCTGTGTTTCTGCTACAGATGTTTGCCCTCCACCCTTGGGGACCTCTCCCTTCATGTTGAGAAAGACTTGTCTGAGTAGTTACGATTTTTGTAGCGCTTGCTTTTTCCAACCATCCGTTAAAACCTTTCCACAGCCCCAAATGGGGTTGGTGCTAGGCCCCAGTAAAAGCAAATCAGAAAAATCACGTCTAAGAATGTAAGATCCTGTAACATCTCAGCTCCTCACGTAGGGTCCGTGCGTGAGGCAGAGCTTTTGCTGTGCTTCAAGCTCTCCTGGTCCTTTGTAAGGGTGGCGGTGGGGTGAAGTGGTCAGTAGAAGGCAGAAAATAAATTGATCCCTGTGAAATTTGTATTTTCTTTCTGGGGTAATGGTGATCAGCTGGGAGTTTTGGCAAAACCTTTTGTGGATTTTTCTCGCGGAGTTAAAACACGTTGCAGGATTTTTGCCTTCTTGGCTCTGGTTTCCTCTTTTCTTGCCAGATATCATTATAAGGATTCAAGAAGGATGAGTAATTAAAGCCCATGCAAAGAATGTGTCCGACAATTAAATTCAAATATCTGCCTGACGAGGCAACATAGGTGACAGACCGCAGAGCTCCTGGAGCTTATGCCCTCCTATGGCAGGAGGGACGCCGCGGGCTCGCCCCATGCCCGGGGACCCTCCGAGAAGGGACCTGCCACGCTGGGGACCCAGACGTCGGGGACAGAGAGTGTCTGGTGCCCGCGGGGCCGCCCAGGTGCCACCACTGCACCCCAAAACCTCCCACCCCAGCCCCAGGGTGGCCTGGCCATCGCTGGGGTGAGCGGACGGCGGCCCCTGAGCTGCCCGCAGTGCCGGGACACCGCGAATAAAAACAAAGACGAGGGAAAAAAATAGGGTTTTCCTCAGGAAATAAATGAAAACAGCAGTAAAAGAGGAAAAAAAGGGGGTGACTCCCCACAGGGTGCACCGGTAGGCCTGCGCGGAGGGACGGCCTCGGCCCCGGCCTCGCCC
>NW_010973052.1:6702909-6703197 GCF_000737465.1 Haliaeetus leucocephalus | reverse complement strand
TGGGACGGGACGGGACGGGGCGGGAGGCGCCCCCGAGCCCCGCGGAGGCGGCGGGAGGGATGGGACCGGCCCCGCCACCTGCCTGAGCGGCTCCCGGAGACACCGCCGCCCGGGCGGGGAGCTGGTAGGTAGCGGGTCCCGCCGGCCGGGAGGGTGCCGCGGAGGTGCGGGTCACCCCGGGGGACAAAGGGGCGGCGGGGAGGATGGCGAGGGCCGTTCTCGCCCCTCGGTGCCCCGGCGCCGGCCGCCTCACCTGCCCGGCGGGCGCGGAGCCGAGGGGAGCCCGGC
>NW_010973052.1:6640197-6702864 GCF_000737465.1 Haliaeetus leucocephalus | reverse complement strand
GCTGCCGGGAGCCGCCGTCCCGGCTCGGGGCGAACCCTCCCCCGCGGAGCTTAATTTTTAACCCCGCTCGCATCGACGGGAGCGCACCCGGCGCCGCCTCTCCGGCGGCGGGCAAACAAAAGGGATAACGCGGCTTCTCCCCGCCTCGGGTCCCCGGCGCCGGGGCGGCCAGCACCGCTGCTCGCCGGTGTCCGTGGCTGACTTGGAAGGGGCGTCTGGCGGGGGAAGCAGCTGATAAAAATTCGCCTTTGCCGCGTGGAACGCTTGGGAGGCGTCAGAAGTCGCTCTCCGGTTGAGCCGCTGCGGTGCTAGACTTTGGTTCATCACCGTGACTGAGAACACCGGATTTTGGGGGTGGGTTGGTTGTTTTTTTTTTTTTAAGAATTGCATGACACGGTCTCTTCAGCGAAGCGGCTGCTGGAGCCTGCGGCAGGCGTTCGCCTCCTGCCCCGAGCGAGGTGCGAGGGGTCGGTAAGGTCCCGCCGGAGACCCCGCTTGCGCGGCTGCCCCACGGCTGGGCTGGTTTGATAGCCCTGGGGATGCACGTCCTTGCTTTCGGCTTACTGTTTTATTCAAGTTGACCGCCGCTGTCCGCCTGTAACGCAGTTTGCCCTTGTACAGTGAAACCGAAGCTGCTTTACATGCCGGGGAGAGAGGGAGAGGAAAGAAAGGGGGGCGAAAGGAGGCAGTGAAAATATTCTGTAGTAATTGGACTAAGTGGCAAACGCTTAATAGGATCCCTTTCCTCTGTGTGTGCATGTGTCACTGACAGACGTGTCAAAATACCTGCTGTGCCCATTGTGTATGTTAACAGACACCCTTGGCCTGCCAGCATCAAAGTTCGTTTCAGGTTTTCCGAGACATCTCTTGCAGCCCTCAGTCTAGTGGGTAGGGCACTGCAACTCTCGCACTACCTTCAGCATCGCAGGCAGGCTAATAGAGATGTTAGATTTTAATGGCAGTAAGGCTTCTGTAATTCTTAAAGTGCGACTCAATGATTTTTGCTGTGTTTTAACAAGTTCTGTGACTAAGAAAAGCAGCAGAGGTATTTTGGTGTGGCAGTGATTTAGTTCACCTTTATAATTTGGTTTGAGGCAGGTTTTTCTCTCTTACTGTCTGTCTTCATTTTTTTTTGCCGTGTTAATCATTCTGGCTTCCAGCACTGTGGAAAAACTTTCTTCATTTCAAAATGTAATGGAGACTGTTCAGTTCATGGGCTTTCATAGTGGATGTTTCAAGATTTATTGTTATTTAACCATCTATTACAAGAACCACCCCTGAAGTAGTGAGCTCTTCCAGAAAAATTACTTGCTTATTAGAAAATGATTCATGTCTGTCCTGAACAAGGCACTTCTCTTTCACCAACATCTATCTCGAGGCGTGAATGCCCATAGCAGGCAGGAAAATGTGTCTGTAAAGTGTTTTAGCGGCGTGGGGAGCCCCGGGGTAGCTGTCACTGTTTCCATTCTCTAAACAATTTTAATGCCATTAGCAAGTGTGATTATGTACAAACCGCTTTCTAGGGGGTTCCTAGGCTGGATATCAGAGCAGGGCTTTGTACTGAGTCAAAGGGTGGATTGAGTTTATGACACAGTTTAAATAGAAACAGAAGAGCAGTACTACAGTAGAGCAGCACGTCGTAATTCATTCAGTATCGTTTTGTGGTAGCTGTTCAGGGAAGTACTCGCTTTGTACCTGTTTGTTCGGTTTGAGAACATCTTTCAGGGTCACCTGTGAGTGAGTAGCTGAACATACAGAGTGTTAACCCTGTTTTTTGCAGCTTCTTGGTTTTTTTTTAAACAAAAAGGAAAAGAGAAAGGAAAAGGAAATAAAAGGCTAACTGGTAGGTCTCTCTTTAAATTTAGGCTACTTCTAAAATTCCTTCATCTTTCTGCATAACCATTTATTTTTTAAGGAGGAAGGATCTACACAGAAGAGGTACTATGCACTAATTTGGCATCTGGTTATAAATAAGACATATTTTTTCTATTTATTGCCGCCCAGAGCTGATTTAGTACCAGTTATGTCTCCAGATAAGACATAATTACAAAGATTTCAGTAAATGCTTTGGTTCGTGAGCACTGTTTAGCCCCTACGGTCAGGTATAAACTCACAACTTTATTATATTGTTAGGTTTTAATAGCATTTAATAAATAATAGAAAAGTTCTGTAATTGATAAGAAGGCTTTTTTTCATCCTATATCTCTCCAATGTGATCCTAGCACAGAAGCAGCAGGGGAGGGGTGTGGGGAGGCTTGCTCAGAGACATAAAGTGGAGTAAGTACCGCTTTACAGGGCACGGCACGGCACAGGCACAGATACCATCTTCAGAAGCCTTTTTTGGGGGACCAACTTGAGTCCCAGCTCCTGTCTTGTTCTCTTCATAGGGCGGCTGCCCTCTGCTGTCTAAAACTGCTTTTCCAGTGTTGGCGTTGCTGCAGCGGTGATGGTAGGGAGATGAGGGAGGGCAGGTTGCAGGGAGAGGTAATTTCTCTTCTCAGCCTGGGTGATGCTCTCCGAGGAAGCAGAGAAGTTGTTGGGTACAGTCCCTTCATCCAGTCGCTGTGCTGATGGGCACGAGGGAATCTTGCTGCTTGTGCAAATAACTGACAAGACGCTTCTAATTTTCCCCTGCCAGCTAAATAAACCAGCCAAAGGCCGGCATTGGTTCAGTTAGCATGAATGATTTTTAGATCCAAGAAGTGGCGTGAGTGGTGCAATTTAGACAAGAGATTCCATCTATCAAGAAAGCTTCAAATGTAATTTGTAGGAATAACTTTGGTGTGAAGCAGATGAGAGCAGACTGCTTATAAATACATGCTCTTAATGATGGGATCTGCTACCTGATGTACAGCATAACTGTGATTTAGTCTGTTCTCAGCTTCTAACTGGAAGACCAGTAAACATTTCTGTGTACAGTCCTCACTGTCACAAGTAGGACAATTAACAGTTGACTTATGCTAGTGTATATTGTCTTTGTGGTGATGGAGTGGTATCATTTGTCCCTGTTACCTTCTTTTTATCTTTTCCTAATCACTGTTGTACAATGAGCATATTTGATATACAGCAAGTTTTCCCTGGACCATCCTTATTCCAATGTGAGACTGTCTCTTTTCATAGTTTGCAAACCCCAGCCACATCCAATATTAATCTCTGCTGTGGAAGGAGCCAGAGGAGCTGATGGTTTTCCTTGAATACATAAGCAAGTATTTTCCAATTTTGGGACATTAAAAAATTATGCAATTCTGATTCATGTTTAAAATGGCCTGTATTTTCCAGCATGACTTGCCCGCTAGGTATAAAGCAACACATTCTATAGAGCTTAACCCTTCTGGAAAAAAATATGTCCCTTTAAAGATGTCCTGTTTGTTAATGAAAAAATTACCAAAAGAATGTCTGGTCATTTCTGGACGAGTCAGTACCTGCCTCTGTGGCATCAGTACCATCAGCTCTGTTCATCTACATCTGTTGTTTTGGAATGGAAATTTTTTGATAGCCTGCATGAGTCAATTGATATTTTGAACATTGTGTGCTTTAATTACAGCCTCCATTCCCAGAGAGGATGCTACCAACAATGGAAGAATCCAGGCCCAATATTTGAGTTGGACACCTTTGGACTTCAGCAGTCTGTAGCTTCTCAAGTCTTTTTTGGTTCAGCTTAGGGATGGAGTATTCCTACAAAAAGCGTTAGAGAGAAGGATTTTTCTTTTTTATTCTTAGATAGCTGTGGTGATCTCCTGCATGATTTGCTTTGGTTAACTCATTTGAGGTATGTCAGGAATGATCCTGCAGTTGTGATCAGTGTAACCTCAGCAGGGTTTTAAATATGTGTAAGCTCAACATAATTGTGAAGTTTTGTTTGAATAATCTTTGTATGAGGGAGATCCTGCCTGCCTTCCTGCGCAGGGCGCAATGCCTCCTGCAGCGATTCAGCTGTATGGCTAATTTTCAAATAAGCTGAAGTTACACATTTTCTTGACACAGTACTAGAGCACGCTGTTCTCTGCAGTCTGAGGCTCTCTGCCTGTGGTTCACAAACACATTTACAGTCTCATTCGCCTCCCTGAGCTCAGAGGGGGTTGGTTTGCATTTCTAATTAATTGAGTTTATAAAGGAATAAGCCAGTATGTTAAATGAAAATTCCCTCGAGAATTGTAAACTTACTTGATTAGCTGCCCTCGTATAATCTTATCGCCCTTTCTCATGTAAGCCTAGGGGAGAGCGAATGCTACGTGAAGCAGAAACCTTCCTCTGGTATGAGTTGCAAGGGGAAGCGAGTCTTCCATGCGGTCATGTTCTGCAACCCAGCTCCTGTTCAGGTTACCTTCTTTGTCCACCTGCCTGTTCCTGCCATCAGCTTGATGTCTCTGGCTAAGACAGCAAACAGTATGAAGTGATTTAAGGATGTCTCTCAGTGGAGTCAGAGAGTAGGTGGGAGCTTTCAGAGAATACTGTAATCTAGCTGAAGACAGACACATTCACTCTTTGCAGGAGCTGTGGTTTCTGAATGCAGGAATTTACACAGGGTCTGAATTTTCCTTACGCCGTTTGAAGACAAATACCATAACTTCCCACTGAAGTCAGCTGGGAGTTGGTGGCTCAGCACACCCAAGGGTTAAATGCCCTGTGTTTCAGTGTTAACCTGGGACACTTGTTTCAAGATACAGGTTAAGGCATTAGTTTATTACTGAGAAATCTAAGTACTTGATGATAGTTGGCTCCATTCAAATTGCTTGACCCTTATTATATTATACTTGGTTAGAAAGCCATTACTTAGCAAGGTAGATTAATCTTGCAACATGTTTGGGTGAGTAACTGGACTTCCTTTTGCTTTCCACAGACCGGCATTCAGAATGGCAGGCTTGTCCACTTTAATCCTCCTTTTGTGTGCTGCTAAAGATGCGATGCCCTCCAGTTCTCACTGGAAGCCAACTTGGCCATCTTACAGAGTTCCAGTTATCCTGCCACAGTCTACTCTTAACTTGGACAAACCGCAGTTTGATGCTGAAGCCAGACTGGAAGTGGTATCTCCCTGTGGCCCAGCGTGCCACAAAAGTTCTCCGCTGCCAACTTATGAAGAAGTGAAGAACTACCTGTCCTACGAAACCTTGTACGCTAATGGTAGCCTCACTGAAACTGAAGTGGGCATATATATTTTGAGCAACGGCGGTGATGGCTCTCAAGGCAAATCTCGAACTAAGAGGCAGATCTATGGCTATGACAGCAGGTTTAGCATTTTTGGGAAAGACTTCTTGTTGAATTACCCATTCTCCACATCAGTGAAGCTATCTACAGGTTGCACGGGGACGCTGGTGGCTGAAAAGCACGTTCTTACTGCCGCTCATTGTATCCATGATGGCAAGAGTTATGTCAAAGGAGCTCAGAAACTGCGGGTGGGGTTCCTAAAGCCCAAACTGAAAGATGGCAGCAAAGGGGCCAATATCACCAACTCGGCAATGCCTGAGAAAATGAAATTCCAGTGGATCCGAGTGAAACGGACACATGTCCCCAAAGGATGGATCAAAGGCAATGCCAATGACATTGGTATGGATTATGACTATGCCCTGCTGGAGCTGAAGAAGCCTCATAAAAGAAAGTTTATGAAGATAGGTGTGAGCCCACCAGCAAGACACTTGCCTGGAGGGAGGATTCACTTCTCTGGCTATGACAATGATCGTCCAGGAAACCTGGTTTACCGTTTCTGTGATGTCAAAGATGAAACATATGACCTGTTGTACCAGCAGTGCGATGCCCAGCCAGGTGCGAGTGGATCTGGGGTGTACGTGAGGATGTGGAAGAGGCAGAATCACAAATGGGAGCGTAAAATTATTGGAATATTTTCAGGCCATCAGTGGGTGGACATGAATGGCACCCCTCAGGATTTCAATGTAGCTGTTCGCATCACACCCCTCAAATACGCACAGATCTGTTACTGGATCAAAGGCAACTACCTTGACTGCAGGGAAGGATAAAGACAATGAAACTCCTTGAAAGCACTTAATGACTGGTTTTAATTACTCATCTGAGGAAAGGCAAGACTTCTGCTGCAAATGTGTGTGATACGATCTTGTAACATCAGGAAGTGATCTATAGCTTTTCAAGCAAGCCACCTGGTTCTTAGGACAGGGGCTGTGTGGTGCTGTCATTACAGCTTGAAACTGGGGAGGAAGGAACGTCTGCTGGGTGGGGAAGGAGCAGGTGGACTTGCTGAATTTGCAGCTGAGCAACTGAAGATTAATTAGGGGCGGATCAGTAAACAGTACGAAATCAGAACCGTCTCCAAAGAATCTTATAAAAGGGACGCTGTTGACTATCTCATGCCTACAATGTTTGTTTTAATAAATCCTAGGATTAGTAGAAATGCTTTGATCTGAACTTTTAAAAGAAAACATTTCTGTGCTGTTGGGGGCTGAAGGGGGGCATTTAATGGTGTTTGCAACCCAAACATTACAGCTTTGTGTTCCTGCATGAGAAAGGGAGTGTGAAAAGGGCAAGGCATGCGCTGTGGGAGATGAATGCCACACAAATAGCGTGAAGGGTAAATAACTGCATAACACTTCTAACCTTCTTTCAGCCTGAGTGATTTGAGACTTTATTAGTAACATAGTTAAGAAAAATGCTTTTTAAGCAAACAGACCTTGATGCTGCAAAGACTTGACTGTGAAGATGATGTTGGTCGTAGGAGCAGTGCCGTTGCATTCTGCTCTGGGAAACACAAATCATACATGGGCTTAAATCTTTACAGCAGCTGGGGCATAGTCTTACACCTAGCAGGATCCCTATGAATATACTATCATAGAAAGCGCATGGGGACAG
Source organism: Haliaeetus leucocephalus (assembly GCF_000737465.1). Classification (NCBI taxonomy): domain Eukaryota; kingdom Metazoa; phylum Chordata; class Aves; order Accipitriformes; family Accipitridae; genus Haliaeetus; species Haliaeetus leucocephalus. The sequence continues at coordinate 6,696,048 of NW_010973052.1, read as the reverse complement.
AGGCTTGTTTTCTGTTATGACCTACTTACATCTTTTAAGGAAAATCTCATGTCAGCAACGCAGATTTTCAGAGGGGAAGCCTGTCTTTGGTCTTGCTGGCCATCTGAATTGCTGCCTGCAAAGCAGGTAAAAGGGAGAGCAGGACAAGGGTGCTACTGAGTTTTCACCCTTTTTGTTGTAGATCCACGCTGTTCTACCTAAAAATACACCAGGTAGAGGGACCCTGGAGTTATAAGTGTGTCTCTATCATATCCCTTTGACAGTGTAATTTGTACGGCATCTTGACTTCTGTTTCTTGTGTTGTTTGCGGCAGGGATCCCGCCCTCCTGTCAAACTGTTGAGTTACAAATAATTCTTGGCAAATGCATGGTTTGATAATTCTACAGCTGGAATAGAGCCACATTATAGGATGTATTTTGAGTTTGCTATGAAGTGATGTTCTGCTGTCTCTTGCAGATAACAGTGACATTTTTACTGTAGCAGAATTGGACTTTAAAACAAGAACTGTCTTTATAGGGAAAATCAGTGCAGCTAAATACTTGTAGCTTGGCAGACAGCACTGGGAAGTCAATGTGGTCTGTACAAACAATGTTTCTCAGGTGTATTGTGCCACCGTATTGCAGTAACATGGTTAAGTACATGCTGCCATGCCAAGACTATTTTAAATAGGAGGATAGTCACTGGCTCTAGTTCCAGTTTCTCTTCCACCCATCCATCTCTCACTGTCTCCTGAAGCTTACCAAGTTGCCCATGGCGCTTAGTGTTGTGGGGCAAATGCAAGTCCCTGGTGTGAAATGGGAAGGAATGAATCTAAGCAGAGCTTCCCTGTGCTATACAAATACAAAGAAAATGTTAATTCAGCTAAGCCTTTCTTACACTCTGCTAATTACTATGGCATTTGTAAACATATGCCTGATGGTGCTTTATCTTTGTGATAGCTTTGGCTCTAGTTCTGAAAAACATTTTTTGCTAGAGCTGCCTATGATTATTATTTTTATAGGTGTAGCATACAAAAACATGGACCCTCATGTGGGCTTTTGGTGCACTCAGATACAAGCAGTTATTAATGCTTTGAAATATGAATAATCACCATATGTATCTGATGGTCTTTTTCTGCCTTTTTATTTTAATTTCCTTTACTCTATGGCTGTTATCTGGAGCACTTTTGTTTGAATGTATCACAGTGAATAAAGAAAAGTTATGGAATTTCAATGCAGACGTTCTTGTATTTGTACTCTACTTGGGTTGCACTTTCAGTTTCATTTCAGTTACTTATTTGTAAAGATGTTCAGATACAGAACAGATTTATTAATATCCTCAGTGCTGTTTATTTTCCTTCAATTTTCTTTTGTCCTCACCTGTTACAAGTGTTTTTTTGTTTGGTGGTTTTTTTTTTCCCCAGTAGGCTTAATTACCCTTTGTCTTTGGACGGTAATAATCAATCTTAGCTTTTCTATGATTGTTGCAGTTCCAAAGCCAGTCATGAGCTCAGATTAGTTAAAGCTGAAAATAACCTATTAGACTAAAGAGTCACATTTTTTTTATTAACTTCAGGGTCAGTAAACTATGGAGGAATTTGAACTAGTCAGTCTAAGGTCATAAATCAGGTCTGTCTTCTTTTTCTTTTAGTTGATACAATAAGAAAAAAGTTCCTCTGAAGCCAACAGTGAGACCCACAGTTTTTTGAGGAACACTGGAGTGCAGAAATGTTCTACTTTTTGATTTGGGAATTGCTGTCCATACACCTTTCCCGATTTCTGGATGTGCACGCTACAATGTGGGCTTGAGAACGTCAGTCCTGGCTTATGGGGCATATTTCCCATCCATCGTCATATGTTCTCAACTGCTTCGTTGGACTGTAAACTGAGATTTTTTTATTCTCTTGAGATGACTGGCAGAGTGGAGTTGTGCAGAAGGCAAATGAGCTTGAGTAATGTGAGCAAGTTGGGTTTTTTTAAAATAATCTATGCAGCAAGTTTAGTGTAATCGGGAGTGGGAGACTCTCTTTCTACTGTACACCCTATGCAAACATTCCAGATTGTTTTTGGAAAGAAAAGGCAAGCTCAGATAACATGGGCAGAATTGTTGTACTACACGTTGTTTCACCTTGGCCCACCTGAGTTAATGCTAATTTTGCCAGTGTATTCATTCAGAGCGGGGTTGGGCCATTGCTAGGCAGGTTTGGAAACTGCATTCTGAGTATATTTGCTTTGATGCTGTAAACAGCTCTCTTAAAACCAGACCTTTAAACCATCAGAAAGATAGCCATGCAGCCGACATATAGTTCATCAAGGAAACACGAGTAACTAAACTATATACAGGCATGACACTAGCAATTTTATTGTCCAACTGATCGTCACTGCTGATAGTCTGCAGAACTGAATCAAATGCCTCTGTTCTTGTGTCTTAAAGCAGGACAGCAGATGGGTATAGAGGGGCTGTTTCGGTTGAGAGTGGAAAGGATTACAATATTCCACTCCTGCATCTTTAAGAGTCTGACATATGAAAAATTCTAGTTAATGTGGTATAACTCCCTTGAAGAACAGTGCTGGAGATGGAAACTGAGGTCTCGAGAAAGCACAGACCATGCCGAGCTCTTCCAGAGCACACGGTGAACTTAGCCTGCTGAGGACTGCAGAATATCATCGAGTTTCTTTCTCAGAGGAAAGGTATTCTCCTTGCATCTGTAATTGTTTTGCAACTGAATTCCCAGGCCTGCCTGTTTAGAGGGCAGCCCTCGTCTTAAAGTTGCACGCTGAACTCCAAGCAAGTATAATACATGCTTGAAATTCTTTTCCGTGTTTCCACTTAATCTGCCATTTGTTAGTGGGTTTTGGTAGCGTGCCAACGCAATATGCACAGGCCTTGAGAAGAGAAGCTTTCAAAGGGTGGATAAAGTATGATGGGTGGGTAAAGACTTCTTTGCTTTCCTGGAGTAAAAAGGAAGCGTGGACAGAGAAGTGCAGCAAAGAATGAAAGGGCAGTATGATTTGTACCACGGGAGCAAGATTCCTAGTGAATCGGTTGCTGTGTATATATGCACATGTATGGATGTGCATGTGTGTAGGGTTTTGATGAATAATACTGTTCATTTCCACTCCCTGTTCTACTAGGTATAAAAGAAAAACTTACGAGCTGAATAAATTAAACCTCTTAAAATGAGTGCGTAAATACCAAATCTGAGGCCAGCATGCAATACATATGAGAAGTTTAGATTATGACTTGTCTATAGGTACACAAGAAAAGTGTTTAAGTATCAGTGATGTTAGAATTAGGAACCTGGTCTTTTCCACCTGGAAGATGCTTTTTCCTGTCTTATATGGTGACTATTAGGTTGCATGTGCTTTGTGCCTGCTATTAAAGGTAGTGTGGGCTTTTATAGGGAAATGATTAAACAAGAGAAGACAAGAGAAACATCTTAGCATGCCCCAAACACTACCAGCAACACTGATTATTCCCAGGATAAAATTATCAGTGATGCTTTGGGTGTGGATTGATTTTGAACTAAATGGGAATAGGTTGAGTCATGAAGCAGCCTCATACGCTTTTTTATCTAAAGATCTCTAACATTAAGTGATTGTGGCCCAAGGGGGGACAATGAATGTTCATCTGCAAACTTTTAATGGACATTGTTTATTTTTTTTACAATAAATTCCATTTAAAAGATAAGTATGCATCAGCAGAGATCTACAAGAAGTTAAACACTTCTATTATTTCACCAAGCAAATGATCATGATATAAAATACTCCATTTAAACAGCACTTACAATGAAAATATCTGATACGTGTTAACTGACATGTGCTTATTTGCGTTTATTTCAGTTTTGGAAATCACCGTTCATGCCAATTTGGTGAGGAGAGAGTATTTTTCTGGCAAGCCTGGCCAATTCTAATACAAAGAGCATGTTCATGAAATACTGACTTGTGATGGGAATATGAAGGTTGTTAGTTCTTATTGGAGTGACAGCAGTAATAAGGAATAATAATTTTTTCCAGTTTATCCTAAACAATTTCCTATAACTATTTTATGCCACATCATCGTGGATTTGGTGATTTTCCACAGGTTGCATACATGAAGAAGTTAATGATGATCTTGATATTTTTTTTTTTGCATCCCCTTACCTGTGAAGCCAGATGCGTTTACTGCTACGGGCAGGTCAGAAGAGGACAAAAATGTTCACATTTGCAAAAGTTCATTAAAGGCTTGTCTAACATAAAGTCCCACTTCTGAGCTGATGTTGAACCATTTTTGCCATCATACAGAGAGGGGTGGGTTTAAATGGGGTAGTTAGATGAGTTTCAACATAAGCTAGCTAGAAGACAGTTCTTTTTTGGCATTTTCCTACTGTCTCTGTCTTTCTTTTTCTGTTCCTGCCCGTTCTTGGAAAAGAAAACTTCCTGTGATGAAAATCCTTTAAAATGAGGGGATAAGGTGCACTTCAGAAAACCTATTCGACTGTTACGTTTGTGCTTTCCTGCTGCAAAGAGGGTGCCTACCCAATGGCTTGGCTGTTCTGATCGTTCTGGGACGGGCAGGTGGCACTTGCTCTGACCTTAACTGAAAATTTCCATCTGGGTTAAAGAAACGTTTCTGATAAAACCTTGTTTGAAATCAGGATGTTTCAACAAAGCTTCAGTTTCTGTGAATTGCTATAAAAGGCTATATTTCTAATGAATTCCCAATCAGACCCTGCTTCAGTTAACTTTTCCTGGGGTGGTGTTCTGGTCCCCATGGGAAGGAGGATGGTGTCCCTGCTTGGAAGATGGTATTATGGCTCATCAACAGCATTCAACAAAATTCTCTTGTCGGTCTGAACGGAGCACGCAGGGGCTTGTTTCGTTGTTGGTAGGGGAAGGAGCATGTGAGGAGGCACGCACCACTGCAGCACAGGGTCAACCGACCGTGGGACCAGAGGCTGCAGAAACAGGTGGAACGACAGGGGTTTTCTGACCTCCACCGTCTCACAAAAGCTTCACTCAGCGGAGGAGCGTGGGGTGGAAGAAAATGTCACACTGGGCTTCATCCCGCACCCACCGAATTCTGCTATTGTGTTGGGTGGGAGCAGGATCCGTGCGCAAAGGGATCTGCCGCACAGCTTAAATGTCACCAGTCGTGTGGGAGTACTTCTCTCCAGCCGGCCCTTCTGAGGGATCATTGTGGGCAATGAAAGGGCAGGAAAGACTTTTCCAGAGCGTGTGGGTGGGGGAAAAGCAACCCTTCATGCTGGGAACGCATCAGATGTGCGGATAGCTCCGAAGTGTCTTTTCCCTGAAATAAAGGGTGAGGCTGAGAGCGCTCTGCAGGTGGAAGGAGGGCGGCTTTGCTCAGCAGGACTCGTCCCCATGCTCAGGGACATCTCCGGCTACAGCCAGGCGGGAGGGGGATTGCCACGCTCTCACCGTTACGGAGGAACCACTCAATACCTGCCACCTGCCTCCTGCGGGAAGTAATTATTTAACAGGAAGAAGACTGAAAAATGAGAGAATAACCTTCAGTTCACAGTACCCATGAAATAACTGTTTCCAAACGGGTACCCAAAAATGCTCGTATTTCTTCTAAGTGCCTGTGGGCACTGCTGTTGTTCCCAGTGCTAGGAACCTTAACTGCCTGAGGTGGACTCAAGCTTGTAGGTACTGTGGAGACATCCGCATTAGAAATTCCCATTTCCCAGGCTTCACCATAAAAACAGACTTTCTGTCTCCTTGTTTCCACCAGACCTCATTCAGGAAACACAATCCCCTTTTAAGTACATGATCTTAAGCTTTGTATAATGAAATATCTTTAGGGTATTTCTCAGTAATCGGCTCCCTGAGTTCTTCCTGTGAGATATTCTGCTGCTCTTACCAGCTTTATGTCATCAGCAAATTTCATTAATGTGCCCCTTCTTCTTGTGCAAACATTGCTGGTGAATATTTGTAGTTAAGACTGTCTGAGAGTGATGCTTGAGAAACTGTGCTTGTAACATCTCTCTGCCCTGATGGTTCCCCTGTCAGCACCTTTTGTCTCTGCTTCGGCCAGAGCCTTTAGCTAATAATTCCCTATATGGCACTGTTTCAATTGCTTTGCTGAAATCCACTTAGATGAGGTCCACCAAAACCAATTATTATAAATTAAATCATTGCTTAAGCAATGCTAAGAATCTGCAATAAATTATGTGCAAAATAGTTGGCCTATTTCATCACGCTCACTTTAATCTTTATTTTAATGTTCACCAGAAAGAAATACTTCAATTAAGATTACAGTTTTGGGGCATAGCTTTTAGTGTAATATTATCAAAATAATTGGGGGTCTTATGGGACAAAATCTCAAAATTATCTAGGTTTCAAGCTTAGGAAAAAGTTGTATACATTCATTGTTATTAACCTCTAATCCAGAACATAAACACTGTATTGGTTCTTTTTCTTCATACAGCTGATTGTTTAGAAGCTGATAAACCACAGATAAAGCCTAAGGACACAACTGTGATTTTTTTATTCTCTATAGCTGTCTTATTTGCATTGTTACTAATCTGAGCAGACACAAGATCTTTAGCATCTTCATGATGATAAAACAGCTCATTCTTTTGATGTCAGATAAAACACGATTTTGATGTGATTCTGAAGCCAAGAATCATTAAATCTGCTGTCACAATATCCTCCTCTACACTTGAAAGGGCTGTGAGACATCTGGAAATAGAAGAATCTTTTCTTTTGCCCCATAAAAAATAGTTTTGCCCTCTTTTTCCTCGCAGTTTTGACTCCTGCAATCTGGAAAGATTACAGAAACAAGACTGTGAAGTCAGTTTATGGAAGGCTTTAGTAGAAATCCTCTGTTTGGGGTATGAAATATTTTGCATATTTGAATGGAAGAGTTAAAACAGGAATCACAGTGACGAATATCGTCGGCACTAGTTCACACAATCCCCCACTATTTTGGAGTTGCTGCTGATGAGAGGGGCACGGTTCCCACCACAACCTGCCTCTGCTACAGCCTTGGGGGGATCTCCAGTGCACAGGAGTGACCTGACATGAGCTGGGGGCTGCTGGGACCCCTTGTTCCCCCGCAACAGGGCAGCGGGAGCAGCCTGGGTAGTCCTGGCTGCTCGGCACCGAACTGGGATTTGGGGTTTCCAGCACCATCACAGTGCAACCGCCGGAGTCATGTACCCATCTGACCTGAGAAAATCCTGTTTGATCACTCTTAGGTTTGACTAAGCTACTTCCCTAGCTCCTTTTTCAGTTATTTGGGTTTGGGTTTTGTTTTGTTGTTGTTAGCTGCTCCCAGATTTCCATAATAATGTCTTCCCTTGTGATACAGGGAGAATTGGAGCCTCTGGACTGATGTGCAGGGAGACTTTTTGTTAACGTTTGTACCAAATACTAGCATCTTCACTGCATTTGCTTGCTTTCAAGTGCATTATTTTTCCAAAAGTCCTGTTGCTGAAGGGACAAGCCATAGGAAACCATACACCCAGCAATGCACGCTTGCTTTTGTGAAGGATCTGTAGATTGAAGGTGAAATGGGGACAGGCTGCAGGATTTAATGAACTATTTCACATGATCCCTCTGAATTTAATACATATGGTGGCTTCGGGTCTCACAACACTTCACAGGAGACCAAGTACCATTGCTACTATATTCTTTAATAAACATGGAAATCAAAGTCTGCAGCTTCTGATTCTGCACATATTTTTGCTGGTTAGTGCATATGTGTCTGCTAAATGTCCTTACCAAGGCAGAACGTGGTATATTAAAAGGCATGTAAAAGAAAAAGCATGGCTTGCTTTGATCTTGAGGGTTCTTGTGCTACTTGCCACTGAAGGTTTCCATTTGCTCTTCATACACTATATGAGACTTGTTTGGCTTTCAATAAAAATGACAGACAGAATTAATAACAGCCCTGATATCTCATCAGGAGATGCATTCCAAAAATATCTGTCTATCTACACAGTGAATGTATGAAAGCCTGTATAGGATCCTTGTCAATAAAATTCTTCTGCTTCACTCAGAGAGAGACTTTTCATTAGTTCAGGAGAATGCTTTCCTCATTACAATGGCTCACTTTCATGCATCCAGAAAGATATCAAAGGTAACTGATCATTTCTAAAGAATAAACCTTCCACACTACTACTGCCTAAGTTTGCCTTTTGTTTATTAAAAAAAAAATAATCATAGAATGTTCTTTGTGGAAAAGGATGAGGCTATATTTTAATGCTCTGGGTCACACTGGAGAAAGCACATGGTACTGTTTAATTAACCAGTTTTATCAATGTACATCAACCTTGAATTAAAGTTGTGTGGGCCAAGAGGATGCTCACATTTCTGAACTTCAGCGCAGTCTGGGGATGGCAAACTTAAACTGTTCTACAGGGATCCATCTTGTACCCACACTGGTCAGCAGCACACGCAGACCATGGTCTTACACCACAGACCCTCCATCATTTGAGCTAAATCATAAACTGCATCACTAGGTAATTCTTTGTTTTGAGGGTGGGACAGCTATGTAGCCAGGGATGGGAGTTATCTTTGTCCTTATACTTCTCAGACACTTCCTGACAACAAAGGAATGGTTAAAATTAGGACTCAGATTCCGATCTCTGCCCTAACAAACAGAAATTCCTCCGTATATTTTCCTGCCAAGTTTTATCTTGTCTGCTGCACTCCTCTTTCTTCCTCATCACTACCATCTGGTGCTGGAGACATTCCACTTTGTGTTGTCTAAACTGGTTATCAGAGAGTTAATGAGTACCTGGGTAATATGGATGGAGACGTGTTCCATCCTTCCCGCACGTCCTGTTTAGTCAGTTGGATTTCCCCCTCTCCTCAGCTTTATTTGTGATGCAGTAAAAATAGATCAGCAGAGTTCCATGCAGTATTGTGAGCAGAGTTTACTTTTAATCAAACTATGTGGTCTTTTTACAAAATCAGTGACAAAGCTGCTATTAAATACCTTTGAAGTCCTTCATAGCCTCCAACCTCAAATGCTTTAACAGAACAGATCCATTAACGCTTTTAGCTAAGAGATAAAGAAGGTGAGTAATAGGAGCCTGGAAACAAAGCTGGCTCCGTTTCTTCTGGAGTGTTGAATAACTCTTAAAATACCAATGGGCATGAGCAAGCCCAACCTAGGAAGGGAAGGAAGATAGGAACATGTCTGGATGCAATCCATTCTCCAGAAGACGCAAATGATGAGGGAGCAACCTTCTCACAAATAAAATCATAGTTTTGTGTCAAACACAGTGTCAAGCCCAAGGACTGTCTTTCTTTATGTCAAAAATGGAAATATCCACCAGCTGCTGTGGGGTCTGGGTACCAGCAAGTTGAAAACAAGACCCTGGTCTCATAAACTGCATGGGATTTATGTCTTGTGGGATCCAGCTCCTAAACCATGTCTATCCGCAAGGCGATAGGTGATGTTCAGCCCTTTCTCTTGACTGGTGACTGTCCACGAAGAGCTTTTTCTAGCAAGGTCAAAGCCAAGACATGTCTGTAAAAGTGCTAGTCCAGGAGGGTGGTTAGAGTGAACCTCTGCCTGGAGATGGCATGTCTACCATAGGGAGGAGCTGATCTATAAATCAGTAAAAAGCCCATCCAGCTAGAAAAAAAGAAAGTATTAGAGATTAAAATAATGAGGTCACAGTACACAGGTTTGCTGTGAATGTGCCAAACCGGAACCCTTCTCCACCCCTGCACTATTTCAGTGGAAATATTCCTCCTCTGCCTATGTGAAACATTAACTGAAGCTGCAAGTTCCTTGGAGAAGACAGTGAATGTAAAACCTTCTTTCTCCCAGGCTCACTCACCAGGCTTCTCAGTCCAGTCCCCATCTCCTTCCACAGCCAGTTACCTCTTTACTGGCTTTTATTCCTCTTTGTAAGCTCACCCCTTCACCTGGTCTGATCCCTATCACCAGTAGTCTCAGCTGGCTCCTCATCTCCTCGCAGAGACAGGAGAGGAGGATATCCTGGCCATGTAGTCACTTCTTCAGCCTATATGTCACCTCTGCATTGAGTCCAAATCTGCATCTTTGACTACCTGTCCTGAACCAGATCCCCCAAGTCACAGTCTCACATGAAAATTTAGATCCTTTTCAACTTCTCTGTCACTTCTTCCTAATTCCAAATTTCCAGCTACCTGCTAATCCTTTCCTTTTTCCTACTCCTGTCTTAAATATTCCCATGTTGAATTAAAATGCTTCTTTCTTGGTGCTCCTGGGAGTCTGGGTCACCCAGAACAGAGCAGATACCAAGTCCCAACCCTTGGTTCCAGCACCAGCCATAGCTCTTCATCATTGGGAAAGTCAATGTTTGTCCCTGCTGTCTTCAACTGGAGCCGTCATAGAGGTCTGGTGGATTCGATGCCTTTGCAATCAGGTTAGCACCACACTCTCATGACTGTAAATGGTTTGAGCACATGGGAAAAAAATGAAAGGTTTGAGCAGGCACAGTAAGGACAGGCTCTTCCAAGACGGTAGCTTTTTGCACAGAAGAAGCTTCTGTAGAGCAAATATAGGGTTTTTTTTTTTCTGAGAGCTTAGAGATTGGTCAGATTTGGGCAGACTTTTAGAAAATGAGAAGAGAAATACAATTGCTGCAAACACCTGGTCTGCTAAAATATAAGCTCCTCTTCCAAATCCAGCAGCTCTTTTTTTACCCAAAATATTGCATTTTTTTTAACCAGTGCAACAGTCTCTTTCGTCTCCTTGTTTCAACCCAGGAATGAGTGAAGTTTCCAAGAATATGTCAGCAGGAAGCTGAACATCAGGAACATCACTACCTTACAGCTGGAGTTTGCCAAGATCTTAGGACCTTTAACCAGGATCTCATAAAGGAAAGTAGCAGGGAACCTCAATAACAGGCGAGTCAGTGAGCTCTGAGATTTGTAGCTGAGGGCTGACAGGAGTTAGGGAGCAGAGGATCTGAGACAGGAGAGGTCAAGAGCTCTAGAGCCACTCAAAGTGTTTTGAAGGCAATGCCAGGAAGAGTTGTGTGTGGAGTTGGATGACTGAAGAATAAGGAGTCTTAAGGCAGCAAAAAGGATGTGAAAGGTGGACTGGATATCTGTTTCTTCATTATGGGAACTGTGGTTCAGTTACAGGTAGAAGTGGGTGGAAACCCCTTTTCCACCTCCCCAGTGAAGGAGAAAATCTCTAGTAGAAGAGGGGAGAAAATTGGCATGGAGGAAAAGAAGCATACATGAAGGGAAGAGAAAGGCAAGATGATTGTTTTCCCTGGAAAATGTGGTGCTTTAGTTGAGTTAGAAGAGAAATTTACTGCAAACTTTGATAACTGAATGATATCACTACAAAGAAATCCTATAAACCATTTTCACCCTATTGTACAACTTCATCTAACCTACGGCAGAGGATGACAACTCAAACAGCTGTAGAGCTTTCTGACAAGATTCAAATGTAAATGTCTGAAGCAAAATAATCTGGACAGATGTGATTTTAGACAGAGTTGGTGTGCTGTAAATTTGAGACAATTAGGATTAAGTTTTAAATGATCAGACAATTTAATTCTGAGCAAGAATTCTGACATGGAGGAAATACTGAGATTTAACCTTCTGAGAATTTTTATGCTCTGTTGAACAGAAGAACTCAAACCATATTGGCCTGTTTGGAGAATTTAGTTGTAACTGAAGAAGAAGCTAAACCCAAGCCATTTCTCATTTTATACCAGACCCAGAAGGGAGACAATCCAGTGATCAGAGGTTAGCCTGGAATTCAGACCTGGATTTACTTCCCCTGTCTGTGTAACCACGCACAAGTTTGGAAGACTTTTAAATGTCAAACTCCAATGAAATAAAGAGAATTAGTCTGGGCTTTAGTTTCTCTGGATGCAATTTGGACTGAGTAAATGCAGATGTCTATGATGTGATAAATACTTTTTCACAGTCAATGGAGAGGAGAAGCCATTTTGTAGGTCATGATTCAAGTTTCCCTAAATTTGATGTTTAAAATAGGTCAGATGAATCACTGAATAATGTTGTTTCTCTCTACTGTCTCTAAAAGGAGCTGGGGGCTCTTAGCTCAGTTACAGGAGAGCAGAACTTTCCTGTTTTGGAAAGGTAGCCGACAGCTAAAACTGTTAAATTTGGAAGGTGCTCAGACACTGGTCTAGCAACATCAAAGTACTATAGATAGATATGAAAGGTCAGCCTGGAACATACTTCATTTCCTCTTAAAATTCAAAGGGATTTGAGTCAGATGTGAGCTCCACAGCACATCTTTAGGACTTCTGCCCATCTCTGAGAAGTGTTTTGATTTTCTGGGATCCAGTGAAAGCCATTGATATGGGGGAGGATTGTGAAGTCCTCAAAGAAAAACGCAAGCCCTAATCACCAGGCAGACCTGAGATGGGCCCCAGCACAGTCCTTGCTTTTGCCACTTGACTTACTTACCGTGCTACAGGCCAAATAAATTAAGGAAACTATAACTAAATGCAGTACTGAAAAAAAAATTAAAATTGAAATTGACCCCGATTGGCCATGCCTAGCTCTGCCCATTTACAGGGATTTGCATCTTTTCATTGTATTTTGTATGTTCACTTTTCATTCCCACTTTCAATAGCTTCTCCCCTTCCTCTCTTTGCAAAGAGTGTTTGTTTTATGCTGGCTACATCACTCTGGACACATGGCCCAGTATCACATCACCTGCTCTGGAAACCAGCTTGAAGTCAGGAAACCTGTGCTTCATATCTCGTTCCACTTTTGGTGTTCTGATCCTCTGACCATGTCAAATGCAAGCAGAAACCATCACATTCACCAAAAAGCATGCCTGCTTCCACCAAATCCCTTCAGTATTGCTTCAGGAACAGGAAAATTGCTTTGACCCTCAAAGAGGTTTTCCTGGTTTTGTCACACCATTTGTAGGTGCCTGCCTCTGTCCCAAATCCCTGGGACCTTTACAAAAAAGGCCTCTGTCCCTTCCTGTCTACTTGTTTCCTTTCAGACGCTTTCTGCAGCATTTAGCTACTAACCTTTTTCTCCTTTTATGTGTGACCTTTCCAAAGCCATGCAAGATATTACAGCACAAATCTCAAAGCCACAGTATGTTCTGCTTTGGCTGGGCAGCTCATAGCACTAATTTTTTCCCTCCGCTGCTTCTTATCTTCCCCTTCACCTTGCAAAGTTCATATGCGTGTTGTCGTACAGGCTCCTCCAGAGCTGATGCCATGTGCTGTTTTAATATGCTGTGAAGCCCCCACATTAAAGATGTGTTTCAGGATAGTGCTGTAGTACTGAGCAAGATCTGATGCTGTGTTTGTGGGTGGAGAAATTTCCCCACCACCACCTTCAAAAGACCCAAATCACATGAAAGGTTGTTCAAGGTTGTTCTTCACAGTGTTGCAAGACTAAGGGAAATACAGAGCCAGGTCTTTTGCAACTCTCAACATGCTTGAGGATCCTCATGTACAGAAAACCTACAATATCTGGGTGACTCTTATTCCAGGAGTTTGGGCAATAGGATCCTATTCACTCCCACAGACACCACCTTCCCATCCAAGATTCACAAAAGTCACTTACCTATTTTTCCACTGCTTTCTATGGGTTTGCACCTCTTGAGCTCTGAGCACAGCTGCACTCCCTCTCTTCCACTGTTTTCTCCACATGCTTCCACATCTCCCTTTGCCATAACTTTCTTCCCTGAGAATTTCCTTCTCATTCACCGTACACTATTGCCTGTAATTCACCTACTCTTACCTGTGAAAAACTGACACCTATCCCATCTTTTTTATTACCTCGCCTGTCATAAGGAAGGAAGATGACACCAACATGCTCTGATGCATGCTGAATGGGGATCCTAAAGGAGCCAGAGAGGGAGCATAGGGCTTCAGAGCTGTCCCAAACTGTTTTCCTATGATAAGCTCACCAAAATGGTCCAAAAGGTCTTTTGAATGCAAGTTTCGTTAGACCACGAACAGCAGGCAATGAAAAAAGACTCCTACATCTCTGCTGGCCCTCATGGCATGTCTGGAAGCAAGGTGTCAGCTCACTCAGGGACTTTCTGAGCTCCAGCAAACTGCAGAGTCCTTGGTCATGCTTTCCTTTTCCCTCCTGCTCCTGCCCCTCTCACCTCCCTCGCAGTTTCTCGATGGAGCTGTAGGAGCCCAGCTCGGAGCTGGGACACTCTCCTTGCCCCCGTCTCCTCTCCTTGCCATCTGGAGACACTCAGTTGCCTCCAGGCAATGGATAATTTTCTATCCACCTGTTCTGGTCACTGAAAATATGACATGAACTGGAGCAAGAAGACTAGAAGTGTCCTGTCCTTCACAAGCACATTAGGTGATTTTGTCCTCTAGGCAGGAGATTTGTTTTCCACCCTCTCGGTTGCTCCTGGTTCCTACCTCGACATTTGCTCTGATGGCAGTTCCCGAGCATTTTCCCTCTTTGCAGACCGTCACTTGCCTGTTCTGTCCTTTTTCTAGTGGTTTTGGGGAATTCTAAAAATTCATAGAACTGCTATATTTCCTAAGCTGCACAGTGTGGCAGCAGGCCTGGCAGTGCCTTTGGCTTTTATAGCTGCTGGGTTTTTTGCTTTTCTTTTTTTTCTTGCAAGTCTTACAAGAGTCTTAAAAGTCTCTCCTGCTATCATGTCCTTAGTAGCACTCTAATAACTTTAAAATCACAGACAGTAATGGCAAAAAAGATTTATTTCATCATCTAGTTCATCCTTCTGCTGTTGCACAATTATTCCCAGGGGAGCACTTCAGGCTCCCATCCAAAAAGTTTTTATGTTTAGCTTCAATCTCAAAAGCAGCTCTGCAAGCATGATAGTGCAAGGCTCATTGTCTGCCTTTCAGCCATTTCAAAAATTAATTTGCCCAAAGTACAAATAAAAGGTTATTTTTTTCCCCCTTCCAACAGTCAGGCCCGTAAACTGTTTGAAACATCAAAGCCAAACTGCATTTCTTCTGGCTCTAACTTCATTAGCCAGAAAGCATCTGCAACTGGAAATGAATCTGCAGCTGTGTTGATGGTTTGCAATCCAGGGTTAAAAAGCACTTCACTTTCTCATAGTTCTGTTATCACTTTATAGTAAGTGGGAGGGGAAGAGAAAGAAATCATATTGTAATTAATATGGGTAATAATGTTAGAAGAGTGATCTTTATTGAGTTATGTTTGTATGTATCAGTATTTCAAGGAACTCCATTTTTAAAAGGCTGCTTAACTCTGACAGTCACTTTACTTAAGATATGAATCATAATTCATTCAGATCAAGTTTGTTTAGACACACTGACTTCATTAGCGCTAAAAGGGAGCAGGGACAGGTGATTAACGCAGCTCTGTAAGGCAGGAGACAGACGACTTCTCTTGAGCTACCATGGGAGAAACTACTTTTTCTTGTCTGTGCCTCTGTGACCCTTCTCTGGGGAAATACCATTTACTGATTTGTGTCTTTTGCCTTGTAAATGGTGCAGGTGATACAAGGGAGCCACAGGGGCATAGGTATCCCCCAAATCCTTGTTTTGTTGAATATGCAGAAAATGTACAATACAGTCACCCACGCTGTACTCGGGGTATGAGCCATTTTATGGGATATTCACCCACACTCACTCACTGGGCTAGTGTTCATGGTTATTGAATGTATTTTCAAGAACTCCAGACATGTGTAGTGACACGGCTCACATGGCCAGAAACAGTAAAAATTACTGCAGATGCAATGTGTTTTTCAGACCCTTAAGACAGATTAACCTAGAGATAAGTAAATGCCATGCAGAGGCTTTCCCACTGCTTTGATCAAAGAACAGGTTTTGAATTCCTTAATTAAAACCCACAGGTCTGTTATTCCCCTCATCCACCCATCATCACACACAGTTCAGCCAAAAAGGCACTGAACCTGGAAGGTCACCAGATTTCCCACTTTCCCTCTTTCCATCACTTTGCACCCAGAGCTTGTCGCTATGGGGTTAGTTTTGCTTGGAGGGTTTTAAGCTGGGAAAGTGCCTTGTTAAGGCTCAGCTTTTGGAGCGTGGCTGGCGTGATGAAGAATGGCAGGGCTGGGCATTTTTACCAAGGTTGGAAGCATTAGCTTGGTCGCAGCCCCATGGCGGGATTGCGCAGAGGTTCACAATCCCACGGTCCTTTTTGCCATTTGGTGGTGATGGCTCAGGTTTTGCAGGGTGGCAGAGGGAGAAGAGGACTCGGATGGGGTCTGGGACTGCTCTGTCGAGGGCGATGCTCGAGCTGTGGGCTGCAGGCAGCTCCTGCCCGGCTGCAAGGAGCTCTCAGTGCTGCCCAGGTCCTGATGATGGGAACCTGAGACTTAAAAAACAATTTTGTTTTAAAACAGTCTGTGCCCCTTGGAAAGTACTCTCTCCTTCTGGGCTGAGCATTTGCAAAACGTTACTTAATAGAGACATAATGTAAAATCCCAGCTCCAGACGCACTCGGCTCTTGGTCCAAAAATAATCAAAATCTGAGGCTGGAACCACATGCCAGTTTTGCAACTGGCTTCGTGACAGCAGTTGAACTATAACCACAGAATCAATCAGCCCAGCTCTTTGGGAGGTTGAAATCCAGGCCAGATTTTGAAATCTGGGACCTCTCTTTAGTAATTTACAGCATACACAAAGAAATTCAATAATAGGCCCGGTTTAGCTTCCCTAAAACCTTTGGGTCAGCAAAGAAGCACTTCCACATGTTCAGATCTATTGGATCCCTCTGCTCTCTTTACGGTGAAATCCTTGCACAGCATGAAGTGAGACAAGTTAGTATTTTCCAAACTTTTTGCATGGATTTTAAACGAATTCTCCTTCTTCTCTCTGAGGAGGGATGGGCTCAAAGGAAGAGGGTTTTAAAGAGCGAGGAGGCAGCTCTAAACACGGACTGCGTGTGACACAGTGGAGCAAGTGACATTTCTTTGCTGATCTTGTTGATGAGATGTTTAGTTCTGGGTTTGTTTTTGCAGCAGTGGATCTCTCTCCCCTTGCCTGGGACTTCTGGGACCTTTGTCCTGCAAATATTTCAGAACTGTAAAAAGCTTGAAAAACAAGAGTGACTACAGGATATTAAATGCTTGTTGCTTTTAAATGAGCAGATGGTACTCTTACCAAATGCCATCATATTGGCCATATTTTACTTGTGCTGTCATTTTCTGATAGCTTATTTTTACTGTAGAGTAGAAAAGGTCTGTGAAGCAGCTGCCAGCAAAGTGATGGTAACTGGATAGCATCTCTACATTTGAAAATCTTCTTAAATTATATGCAAGGGAAGACTATTAAAACATGTTTGTCTGGAGTTCAGAAGGTATTTCATGCAGGGAATTGTTCCGCTGCAGCCTACATCTGCCTTTTTATTAAAACACAAAATTAAATTACTGTTAAAAAGAGTACTTAAAATGTTATTGGAACAAATTATCACCAGATATCCTGAGTGTTGTGGTAGTTGTGCAGTAAGGCACAGACCTGGCTGTGCTGCACATCTCAGCTTGTAAAGAACGGGCTGCTTTGAAGCTGCATCTCAGCATATATACTAATGAAATGAAGTAGTGATGAATGTTTATATCTGCATGGGTTAAAAGTGATGAGAAGGACTGGCTTTTAGAGGTCAAAAGAAGGTCCATGTGGAAACGCAAAGGATGCCATGTGGAATATTTCATTTCAGATATTCTTAGCAACTACCACTTTTCAGTGCAATGTTTCATTGTCTGGAGGTAAGATCTAGGGAGACCCTCTGCAGCTTGTGTGAGAGGTCATAAATCTTCCTGTTGGAAAGAACAGCTACTAAGAGTTTCCCACCCATCTTTTTATTGCCACTAGCTCTTTCTCAAAATTTTTCAGCCTTATCAAAACACAAGTTATCATTAGTAATGCTTTGCTATTCAGATACGCTTTTGAGGTGATGATCTACCTGCATGTCATACGAAGTGAGTGTCAATCGGTGTTGTACACATATTTAGTAAAGAGTAATGTGCTAGGACTGAAAGCAGTTCTGAGGAATGAGCCATTACAAGCTTACCTTATTGCTGGATAAATTAGGCTATAAATGGCATATCCAAAGTTCCCAAATCTGAATTTGAGACTGAATGATAAGAATGCCTGGGTCCTTTTGTCTGAGCTGAGCTAGAAGAAACCATGAAAGTGGATGGATGTGTGTATATGAACCTGTTTTTTTTGTTTTGGGGTTGGTTTTTTTTAGTTTGTATATAACATACAATTTACCATGACATAACACTCTGTTTTTAACCTGACTATATCTGTATATAAACCCAAGCTTTCACTTAATCCCTTTCTTCAGAACTTAAAACTGGAAGGAGTATTGAGTTGGCTGGCTTGGAAACCAAATCCTTCTTCGTCTGGAGAACATCCATATGTCTTCAAGGTGTTCCTGAAGGTCAGCTGTCTTGATTTGACTTGCAGTGAGGAGACTTGTGCCCAGTTGCCTTGCTCATAGGACACTTGCCAAAGCTGGGAAGGTCGGTGAAGCAGAGTATGGAAGGCACTTTGGGATGCCTGCAAGAGCTGTCGTTAGCTAGTCATGGGGTCCTCATGTGTGGGCCAGGTATACGATATTTAAGTGCCTGCTCAGGAGAAGTAAGAGTGGAGCTGCTCCACGAGGGAGGACAAGCTGGAAGCTGAGGGTGATCCCAGCACGGGCAGTGCCATCCCTGACAGGGTGCAGTCGCAGGTGGGCCAAGAGCAGTGACCAGCTCTGTTGACCATCCCGTGGCCATCAGAGAAGGCAAGGTCTGGGGTCCATCCAGACAGCCTGGTCAGGAGCAGGTGGAGATGGGGCCAGAGACAGGACTGGAGACAAGGCTACTTACACCATGGGTGCAGGGAGGTCGCGTTGGTCAGGTCAATTAATTAAGGCCTATGATTGGTCTGAGGGTCATGACACTGCTTAGCAAAAGCTCGCTCATTAGCAAGACAGTGTGGCGGTAGGCAGACCCTGCTCTGCAGGACAACTGCGCGACAGGCAGTGGGTGCCGGCATATAAATCTCCCCCTGACCTTCACACCTGCTCTGCTTCTGTGACTTCTAGCCCTGTCATCTTGGCCCGAAATCTCAAAAGCCCTGAGCCAGCGTCCTCGAAAGTAGTTTGGATCCTTTCCAATGGTTTCAGTTTTGTTTGAGCTGGCCAGTTACTGGGGCGGGCTCTTCCTGGTCTCCCAGCTCTGCTGCTGACCATGCTACTTTTGCCACCCACTAGAAAGGCAGTCATCAGAGGAGAGGTTCGGGTCGGGTGACAGCCAGGGAAGTTGGCTTGCAAATGGCTGTAGGGAGCTCAATTATTAGAAATTAAACCCACGCCATGGAGAGATTAAAACAATTCTTGCTGCAAGTGCAATAAGGTCTGTTAGCCAGAAGGCCCTGCTCTGCTTTTGATTAATTCTTGCTCTTTAATTAATCCTTTCAGTTTATTATCCTTCTTGGAACTTTTCTGGAATAACAAAATGACAGATCTCGGCAATCAATCAAATATGTTTTCACAGGGCTGAATCTGCATCTGATTGTGTTTGACTTTCCCTGGCTTCAGGGAGAGCGGTAGCAGCCGGGCACTGCCCTGGGCTGCCTGTGCCCAGAGGGAATAATCCACATTATCCCCTGTGGGCTTCCCAGGGGGAGCAGGCTGACCTGTGGCTGGACCGGAGCTTCACCCAGTGTTTGTAAGGGAGAAGGTTTGGGTTTCTGTGGCACCAGTTCCCTTTTGCTGCTGGGGCTCCCTTTGTGCAGCTCCTCGGCCAAGGAAAGTCCCCTCTCAGTCCTTGAGCTTGATAAGTAGAAGGGGCTTTTTTTTTTTTTAACAGGAAAAAGCCACTTGGCTCTATTTGTCATTCTTCATTAACCTTATCTTGGTCTCTCTTTATCCTCCTTTCTCCCATTTTGCCTGGTCACTGTAGCTCTTAGTACTTCCTCTCTTGATAAAGTTGCCTTGTTCAAAGTGTATTTATATCATTAGTTTCGACTGCCTTACTTGGCAATGATGTGACCCTTTGTGATCGGCTTGGTTGTTGTTTTCTAAGTCTCAGTCCGAGGGGCAAGGTTATAAAAATGTCCCGTACATTTGGTGAGGCTCACCCCTTCCCAGGACATGTTTCCAGGCTTTAATCTGTGCCTTCACAGATCATCCCTGCGGCATCGCGTGAGGTCAGTGCGGCTGGGCTGCACGGCGGGGCACATATTCCTTAGTGCTCAATTCTTCAGCCCCGGCTCTTAAGGAAGCTGGACCCCAGGAACGGCAGAGCAAAAAGCAGAGCCGAGGAGCCCTGACTGCCAGTTGTGCCCCCCAGCCCCTTGATTTTTTTTCATTTTTCAACACATTATCTGGGTACGCTCGGTTGAACGCCCTCGTCATTTTATATACTCTTCAATGTCCTTTACAGCGACGGTGACGCCGAGTGCTCTGGGTGTTTCTGATTATCAGGACAGCCTTGCTTGCAAGCAGTTGCAGCATCTCTGCAATCTCTTGCTGGGCTGCAGGCACCCGCCTCCCCCTCTGTCAGCATTCCTCAGCCTTTCGGACATTTAACTCTGAGGACTTCGGGACTGATTTTCCCTCTCTTCCTGTCCTTTGTTATATAGATTAGATATTGCAGGGAGCTTTATGAACATAAGAAGCCCTTGATTTCCAGCGTTAACCCACAGAGATTTAAAGGTCCATGTAACAAGAGCCAGTGATCAGGCTTCTGTTACAATTTCCTGTGGAAAAAAGGTTGCGAAAATGGATAGATAAATTTAAAAAAAAAAAAAAAGAAAGAGAATCAAAACCTGAAGAGTTCTTAAAAATATTTGGAAGCCTGGGGCAGTTCTAAGATGTGCCAGGGGAGGCTGCAAGGACTGGTAGGACAGTGTTTGTGTATGTTTGGTTTCCAAGACTGGCTTTCATGGAAACAGCATCATAGAAAGTGGTTTTGGTCAGGAATCTCAATACCTTTCATGCCAGCGCAGTGAAAAGCAGATAGCCCAGGCTGTCAGTGTTAGGGCTGCCTTCATTTTCCCATGGTTGGAGTTCAAACTTCAACCTCAGCTTTCAAGTCTGTTACCTGTAGACACAAGGCATGGTAAGGTAATTCTTGCAGTGTGAGTGTGACTTGTGTTGTCCATGTGGACAGAAGAAACTCTTTGGGCATTTTGCTTTGAGCTAGGGTATTCACTTCTGGTTCAAGGGTACTTAGAGAGCCTCAGTTTCCTTACTGTGAGGAAACAGATGTGCAAGGGGAAGAGTGTGATGTGCACAAAGGAGTAGCCTCTGTACGGCGTGGGTGTACCTGAGACACAACTGGTTTAGTCACAGCTTGAGATATCTTGACTACAGTTACACAGGTGGTCCATATTTTAAAATCTGGTATGGGATTCAGTTGCACACTAAAATACATAAGTGCTGGTGTGTACATGAGGTCTAAGTGTCTATGCTCCCTTTATACTCAATGAAAATCCAGCTAATACAGATGATGGAGCCTTCAGCATAATTTGCTACAGCCTAAAGGAGGCACCTGATAGTCAACTGAGTCATTTCCAGGCTACATCGACTATAATTTTATTTGAGGTACCATCCATATTTACTATGATGAGAACATGGTCCCTAGTTCACATGCAGATATGTACAAGTAGGTACTTGAATCCCACCCCAGTTTCCTTTGCAGTAAACACCTCTGATGCCTGTCAACTTCTTGGAAATTTTGTAGGAGTCAAAATTTCAAGCAATGACATTATCTTTTATCAAAGTCCCTCAGAACTGAATTATCTCTTAGGCACCTGAGTCTGAAAATCTTGACCACTGTTGTTATTCTCAGATTTCACCCTCTAGACAGTTCGGTTTGTCTGGTTCTGGATATGGAACAGAAACCTAACACCAAAATATTTCTCCAAGCTTTGCTGGCTTCTCCATGAATACCATCATGTGTGACTCATGCTCTTTGGCATGGATAAGTAGCTAGATTTAAAATATGGTTTTGTACTTCTTTTGATTTTCAATTAAAGCCTAATGGAAAATATTATTTATCCCTGCACTTTATGCATTAAACAATACACTGACTTGGTTGCAATAAAAAACTACTTAATCCCCTATATTGAAAAAACCAAGAGTGTTTTTCCCAAGCATTTTTAAGTCTGAAAAATCTGGGTAAGTTTCTCATTAGTGCAACCTTTTCTGATTAGTCCTGGCAGGGGAATACTCCTCTGCTGTCCCAGTGCCCTAAAGCGAGGCTTGTGCTACCTGAGAGGGTGTTTGGGCTGCATCTCAGTGGAGATTAGCAGGTGCTATAAAGCTGCTGACCTTTTAAACACTAAAGTGAAATCTGAAATCTCCGCTCGTAAGTATTCACAACTTTAATTTTCAGGCTGTGTCTTTAACCCTGTCTTTAATTAGACACCCGGGTAATATCACAGCAGAAATAACCCAGTGTGTCAGCACCATCGTAGCCTTCAGCAGTAGACGCAGATGCTGTCTGGCAGCCCGGCTTCCCCCAACACTTGCATTCCTTCTGTGTGCACTCACCTTCCCCCTGGTATCTAACACTTCACCCCGGGCTCCAGTGGTGGAATAGGGAAAATCATAAAGAAACTCACGAAGAAAAACACAAACTCGGTAAAGTTGCAGCCAGCACAGTCAGAGAGAAAAGGAGATGAATGCTTTGTCTGTACTACACGTTCTCCAAACCCAGGTCAGACAATGTTGGGTTGCTCACCCTCCAGAAAAGGAGGTTTGTCTTGTTGCTCTTCACTACTGTGCCCTGTTGTCATCCCAGCCAGTGCCTCTGAGTGACCTTAGGAAAACCACCTAAACACTTTCTTCTTCAGTTCTTTCTATCTACAGAATTATCCTTTCTCCCCTGCTCTTCGCTCTCTCCCCTCCGTTAGACCAGCCGGGCAGAGGATCGCAACCCCAGCGCCGTGCTAACGTGGTCGCGCAGCCGTCGGGTCAAAGCTGGCTTACGTCCCCCCTGCTCTGAGCCCTGGCAAGCGAGTTCACGTCTGCCCGAGGTCTCCCAGGCAGATTTATCCAAAGCGACCTAGCCTGAATACTGGAAGTCATTAGTGCGGTGCACCGTGCAGGTTAATTTATCCTCCTTCACTGAAGGCAAATGGTGTGTGAAAAGAAGGCTTATTATTCGACTTCACTGACAGGACATTGAGCTATGAAATACTTCAGTCTCTTCAACATTAATCTCCTTGCTGTTATGGGGATTGCCTTGTACTGTAAGGACTTTGCACAATGCTTATCTCAGGGGGATTCTTACCTGAATTGCTCTATATTGGTGCTATTGTAAAAGTGATGATTATAATACAAAGCTTTGGAAAGAATAACAACTTAAGTGCCCTTTTTTTCCATGTTTAATGGCATTTCCCTCATTTCCTAATGTTTAGGGAAATTCAGGTTTTTTCCTAGTAGCTGGTTTTAGCTTTATTTAGGAAGTTCAGCTTTATGTAAGTGACATTGTCCCAGCGGAAGGACTAGTTAGGTCCGTGTAAAGGATGAGTGTTTTGAAGGAAAATGAAATGCCTTCCTCCTTTGCGTTCAGATGGTGAATATTCCTCAAAAGTAAACTGGAAATATTTTAATCCAAGGATGACCTTGCAGCTGAGACAGAAACAATTGCTTGCAGTGACGGAGACTGACTCACATTTTGAGAGAGCTGATCCGGGCAGGAAGGGTTTGCCTAATTTCCTAAAGGTGCTCAGGGACAGAATTTGTCTGATCTCCTCTAATAGCCAGACTCTGGTGAGGAGAAAAAAAATGCTTCTTTGTTTTGTCTTAAGCTTAATCTTAGCTTTTCGTTATTCCTGAGATAGCATCACTGTCTCAGGAAACTAAAATGGACTTGATCATTGGTACTGGAATCTGCCTAGGAGCCAGTGGAGACATCTATGTTGATGGAAACCCAAAGCATGGGGAAAGCAAGCTGAGTTGGACTTGTCTTCACATTCAGATTCAAACAGGGAATCCCAACAAGTCAAATGGGAGGTCATGAAGGCCTCCAGGTCACCGAGGCCTCATCCAGGAGGAAATAAGGGAATTTCCTAGCTTGCCAGAGATGAAGTAAGGTGCTTTTAGAGACTGTTGTCTTGCAAGTTCTGAGAAGGACTCCAAGTTTCTTCAACATG
The DNA here is from genome assembly GCF_000737465.1 of Haliaeetus leucocephalus. NCBI lineage: Eukaryota > Metazoa > Chordata > Aves > Accipitriformes > Accipitridae > Haliaeetus > Haliaeetus leucocephalus. The sequence goes on along the minus strand of NW_010973052.1, from coordinate 6,672,020 downwards.
GGGATAGCGAGGAGACGTGTGCTATGGAGTGACGTGAGGTCAGTGTCAAAGTGAGCTCTTTAAAGCAGTTCACCTTTTTGACCAGCATCACTTTAGTCTTGCTTGGGTTCATCTGAGCCACTGTTGTCTGCAAGGTGATGTGCAGTGATGCTGAGAGGTGCGTGGTTAAGAGTCGTCACTTGTTGGCTAAGGCTCTGGATTCACAGTCTCAGACACTGGTGTCACACTGATATGAAGGAGAGGTACAACCAGGGTGAGTATTTCCCTGACACCCTCCAGGCAGAAGCCACAGTTTCAGCTGTCACCTCACTGCTGGAGGAAAATGGTTGGACCAGTGCAGTGCCCTGCGGGCAGAGAAAGCCCCTCGGAAAGGGCATGCAAGCCTTAGAAGAGGCCACAACCATACAAAAATATTTTTTTTATGCCACTAGAGCAGTCCATGTGTTCCTGATGAAGTATTACATGTTTCCAGTTAGTTTTGCTACTCTCATTCTCTGAGAAGTCACCAACTTCCGCACACAGCAAAAGAATTAATAAAACTAAAAACCATAACCTACAAAGTTTCTGAAGATGCTTGAATAGGTTTTTTGCTGGTCCTGGAAGAGACACCGCAGTCCCAGCTGTGGAAAGAAAAGAAGCATCAGGAAAAAGCCACATGGCAGTTCATAAACAGGAGTTTGCCACACACAGACCAAGGTAAGGCAAAGAAGGACTGACCACTTTGAAAATGTGAACAGGCTATATTACAATGTTTATGAGAATTAGAGGTACAGACAGAAACTGAGCCAGCCAAACAAATGGCCAGAACTGAGAAAAAATTTAATACGGCATATCTGGGCAAATGATGTGTAGCTACTATTCTGTTGAACCCAAGACGTCAGCTACAGCTAGGGAAGTCTTAATGGGAACAGGATGAAGGCTAGGAGCCAGGTGGAATTTTTTTTATCTGAAAACATGCAAAACTTGGGGCTTTCGTATGTGGTGGCTATTAAGTGACTATGGAAACATGTAAACATGTCTGGCCCTTGCTTATGCAGCAGACTGAATTCCTGTGTCTAAGCAGGACCTTACCAACTGACTTGATTGACTAAAATAAACTTGCAGTGCTGCTTCTCCTTGCGAGCTCTGCAGGAACAACACGTTCACAGCATTAAAGTGGGTTTCTGGTTTCTGGATTATAAACACAACTGTTTATGAAAGTCCAAACACAGATTAATTGGTGATGGAAAAGTGAGGGAAAGCCAAACCTGACTTCCAGATTCAGGTTCAGTTTGTAGACTGCAGGAGGAATGTTTGGCGTGAAATCCTGAACCCACTAAGTTATGCTATTGGGTTCAGTGCAGCCACCCTTGATTTCCTCATAAACTTGGCTCTCTTGCTTCAAAGATAATCAAGGCACAGATAACCCTGACTTCTATTCCTGCCAGTAGCCATACACAGTAAAGCTGACTTTTCAGATGGAAATTTGTGACTTACTTATTCAGTTTTGAAACAATCAAAATTTGTCGTCGGGCAGAAAAAAAGATACCCATGGTCTCACCTGGTGAAATGCATAGGGACCACATTATGATAGAAATGTGGAGAACACAGGCAGGAAGCCCCTTTTCTTGGGTTTGGGTTTTTGTTTTTTTTCCTTTTCTTATTTTGTAAGGAGCATGTATGTGAATAACCATCTCCATATCCAGAGAAGCTGATGCCAATACCTCATTCTGTAAGATGGGCCAAAAGGGGTGGTTATTTTCTTCAACGTGTTGGCTTTGATTTTTTTCTGAAACTTAGTGTTATGATGCCATCTGGAACTAATAAAATTTCCCTTTATTTACAGCAATCTCATTTTGGACTGTATTTTGCCTTTGCTTATATTAGAAATGACTCTTTGCAAGGACTCATCTGGATGTGACTCCTGGCCCCGCTTCCATCACAGTCTTCAGCAACGTCGTGGCTGTCCTGGGATGCTTCTACACAAACTGCTTTGACATATCCCCCGTTTGTATGGCTTTAAATCAGCCCGATGTTGTTTCACACTGGTTTCACTGCAAAAATTAAATATGCCTTGTGTCATTTGTGGCTTCATCAGGATTTTTTTTTTTCCTGTGCCAGGGAAAAAGGGGACAAGGGAGCGGTAGGGGATAAAGGAGAGGGAGTGTTTACCGACAGCTGAATGCCTTTTTGGCCTCGTCTTGGCTTTTCCTCACACGCGCTTTGGTTTTGTTAATATTGTCCCTCCAGGAACATGTTGCTTTTTGGAAGCTGATTTGCTGCAAAACAGATCTCTGTCAGAACAACTGTGGAGTGGGAGATATCTCCTTTTTGGGGTGATTGTTTCAAATTCTTGTACCATATGTAATTTACTGAATGAGGGTCAGGGTAAGCAGAGTAGAAGGAACTCCTATAAAAACATTTATTTATTGTCAGAGTCCCACAGAATTAAATGAAAAATGCTCTAGACTGGGTTTAATGGTGTTTTTCCCAAGTCTGTTAATACTGACACTGGCCCAAACTTGATATTTCTTTTCGTGCTTTTCCGCTGTTGCAGAGAGGATGGAAACTCGCCCTAAGAGTGCGTGCACGCACTGGGAAGAGGAGGGGAAGGCTATAAAGACAGCAGAGCTGAAGCCCTGCGTCACTGCAAGGCAACGCAGTCCCTGCTTTCACCGCCACAACTTGAGCACAGCCGGCATCAGGACTTCCACCTTCACGACTGCTAACAGAAGAGCTGGTGTCTTATGTGAGACTGATGGAGACACGGAGAGGCAGTGCAAATATTTAGATTTCTAACAGTATCAGTAGTGCTTCAAAAGACTCGCCTTTCCTCTAGACTACAAGTGACAGCAAACTAAACGTGACTGGCAAACAGCATTGAGAACCCACTTGGCATTTTCTTCTTCATTGTTAATGTTTGCCTTTCTATCAAAAAAAATATTTTAAAAATAAGTATGTTAGATTTGCAAAGGACATTCTTGATGTGATCAAAACAAGCCTCACAGACCTGACCTGCTCATCTCCTGTCACAGGACGGAGGTTACCTGCTGTCATCCCAGATGTTTTCTCCAACCCAGCAGCGAAGGATGAACTTGCCAGCAGCCCCTCATCACATGGACCACCGGAGCGTGATGCCTGACGGCTGGGACCTAGCTAGCTGACTCCAAAACTGGGAGCACAGCGGGCAGAGGACATTGCACACAAGCTCATCAGCCTTGCTTATGGCAGGGCTTGTCAGTTAAGAAATTACACTGATGTGGATGCCCTGCTTTGGCGAGGTGGTATTCTGTGCTGCTCTGCACCCCATGGATGTACAGGCTCAGTGGGTGTTAAATCACGGTCTTTCTGCAGTAATTCTTTGTACAAAACCCTGCACCCTTGGGTAGGACCAACAAGACCTCCGCAGTGAGAGAACCACCATGGAAAATGGCCTGTCAGTAGTCACCCCTCGGATATGCTTGAAAGAAATGAAAAGAGGAAATGCGTAAAAGAACATTAGGTTAGATATGAACAGATTGGTAGCACCCCATTAAAAAGACTGGGGATATTTACATTCAAATCATTTAGGCTTAAACCGACACTAACAACCTGGAAAATCAGGACTGGTGAAGCAAATGTATGTTGAAAGTAACTGTTCTGCTTTCAACCTTGCTAATGCAATGACCAGCCATCTCCTGCAGTAGCTGAAGTGATTTTCAAGGATAACCTAGGCAGGGCATTTCACGCTAATCTAATCTGCAAGCAAGGGCTATCAGACACCAACACCCCCGTTTGCCAAATTCAGACTGACTAATGCTTCCCTGACCTTGGCTCCTGTTACCATATGAATCTGCGCTGCACAGGAGAATTGGCAGCGTGACAGCAACACAGGCACTTCATCTTCAAGGCATTTTATTTAGCATTCCTCTGAAAAGTGGGGGTATTAAGACGCCTGGTTTACAGAGGGAAGAGAGGTGACAAAGGGCTGTGCCCTGGGCTGGGGGCCGGCTGCTTTTGGGGCTGGAATTCAGGCTCAGGAATGTCCTAAGGCAAAACCCTTTCTGCATCTCCTTCTGTTCCCCTGACAGTTCTTGCGGTCGCAGAAACAACAGCCCGCTCCTTTTCTAATATTGCAGTGCCTTTTTTTTTCTTTATTAGAAAATAATCTCATCAAGGCAGGAATCACCTTCATTTAACATCTTCTCACAGTCTCTGCTAGGCTTGAGCCAGGAGCTGTGTCGAAGCACATAGCTGGGATTAACTCCTTGTGCTCCTTTATTCTAATATAAAGCAGAATTTGGACTGAAGTCTCCAGCAGAGTGGAGGAAGAACATCTGTGCTTTTTCTTAAATTTCTTTTAGGAACTGCTTAAGACTCTGGGATACCCAGGAGATGCATTAAAAAAAAACCAACCAACCTAAAACCAACTCTAAAATGGTATTTTTAATCTGGGATATTTCCATGATGGTTTGCTAGCACTGTGATCCTTTGCCTGCTTTCCGGGGCAGAGGGAGGCAGGAATTTGACCATTTTTTTGATAAAGGGATAGTACGCACTGTTCCCCTCTGCTGAAAATAGTATTAACATGAATTGGACAAAAAGATCTCAGAGGTAGACTTCATGTTGAACCAGAGATTGATCCTAGACTTTGCGTGGAGATGTGTCACCATTTCATTGTTTTTCTCTTTGGGAGAGGGACCCGGGATCCGGCCAGAGCAGCGGTTTCTGCAGCTGCTGTCGCTGCGTGTCAGAGGCAGCCTTGTCAAAATCTTTTCCTGAGTGGAAGCAATTGGGTTTGCTTCCAAGGCTTCCTCCCCGGGCCTCCCAGAAACGGGGCTGGCCCTGGCTTAGCCTTCTTTCGAACAAGTGAACCAGTGAGTGAAAAATAAAAGCAGAGGTATAACCAGAGTCTTTTCTTTTCCTCCTATGATCCTGCAAAGCGCTGAGTATTTTGACCCCACTCTAATAAAACACTTGCTTACTGCAATGCACAGAGCAATTCCTTAGAGTTCACTGAGTATTCACTTAAGATTATGCAGATTTGGGTCAGTACTTTGCTGAATTCAGCCCAGGCTCCTTACCAGCAGCTGCAGGGAGCAGCTTGCCTGTCCTGGGGAGCACACAGGCGGCTCTTCCCAGCCTGTTTATGACAATTTATAGTTCAGTCTGGGTTTGTTGCATTCATTTAACTCCCTCTGGTGGATAGTTACATAGGAATTTTTTTGTCGATGTAGCTCCTTTGCTGGGGCCTTTTTCCTAAGGGTGGAGCGTGAGCAAGGGAGGAAGAGTCACGTTTTGCAAAATGGGCTTAAAAAATGAGGCTTAAGGGGTTAGATTTCCCTGCAAGCCACGGGTACTGAGGCTTTCCAACTCTGATCCCCAAGACTTTTTTGCTAACTTCCCCCAGTCTCCTTCCAACTTTTGTGATGCTCAGCCCTGCTGCCACATGCTGTATAAAAATATAAAAAATTAATCAGGCCCATATTTTTCTGGCTGAGCGGGCAGCTGACCTGGGAGAAGAGTGGATCCTGGTCTGCTCCCATTTATGGCTTCTTTTCTGAAGGTTAATGGCAAATACAGAAGCAAATTCCAGGGAAAGGGAGCAGTGCCCATGCCTTCTGTCTCCCAGGGCAGTACCCTAACCGCGAAGCTGTTTCTGTTTCTTCTTTGGTTAACTCATTAAATTACTTGCCCAGTGGAGGAAAGGATGGAAACTGCAGTCGGAGCTGTAGCCTGATGGGTGTGGGTTGGGTGGGAATTGCTGGTGTGGCTTCCCCCAAGCTGCACTGATGCTGGACAGATATGCAGAGGTCCGTGGAGGTGTTAGACCTGCTCTGAGGTGTTCATATAGAAGATCTTTGGAAGAGCAAGAAATCTGGGGCTCTCAAGTCCAACCTACGCAGACGGAGATCCTTACTCCCAGCCAGAAGAGCCCCGGCAGCAGGCTGATTGCATATCGAAACAAACCTGAGCAGAGCAATTCCTTTCTGTAAAACCAGGATGCCACAGGTACCTAGAATGGGAGTAACCAACCCAAACACATCAATGATCAAGAAGAATCAGAGTTACGCATTTGATGACTTTATTTAGGGGTATCAGTCAGAAATGGTTGAGATGTGAGAAAAGGTTTTAATGAAAACAAAATACAAAATATTGTGTTGTCAATACAGCTGTCAGAATATCAACAATTACCAGAATATATTGATAGCTACCAGCAGTACTCATGGGCTTTCTTTGGACTGCTGAAACTTGCTAGATGGTTTTCACAAATAGCTATCTGGTATGAAATGAAAGTCATGGAAACTTTCACAGATAAAAACACAATGGTTATTTTATACAAAGAAAGAGGGATCAGATTTATTTATTTTGTTTTCTTCACCAATATGCACAGCTGTAAAGTAGATTTGTCAACAACAGTCTTTCATCTCATAGAAATCAGCTCTTCAGTTAACTTACTAGTGACACAGATACACAGACTTACTGAAATACATGGAGATTTAAGAGGCAAAACACATACACAGCTTTGACTTGGCAAGATAAACATATCAGTTTTAAGCATAAACACTGCTGATCAATTGCAGGAGAAATCTGAATAAGAATAATGGATTGTATTTGCGCAATGATATCCAGGTCTGAATGCAGAGATGCACTGCTTTTTTTGGCCCCCTCCCAGATTAATAGTGGTGCTGGAGCTTGTATTTCATCTTTGCTGTTGGTGTAGGAGCACTGGATGCCCAAGGGACACGGATCAGATCCAAAACCTGCCTGGCATACAGTGCTGGCAACCCAGCTCTTCAAAAAAATGTGAATTGGCTCATTCCACACAGGCAGATTTGCAAAAATAAGAGTTTCAAATTTTCCTCATGGGCATTTCAAATATGCCATTTTCAAGCTTTTTACTGTAAAAACAAAGACCAGAGCTGTTTAGGTTTTGCTTTAAAGGGGAAGAGGAGAGGCTGACATAAAAGCAATGTCTCCTGGAGAGGTACATTTGTAAGAGGGAAAATACAGCTGTAGTTTGCTTCAGTGAATGTGTTAGTAATAAACAATTCACATTTCAAAGACTTGATGCTGGTAGGTCTCAAGCAGGCCATCTCTGGAAGTCTACCTTTATTTATCTGTACCTCTTTTGCTTTGGGACCTGCACAGCAAACCTCACAATCAGATCTTCCAAAAAGCTTTTCAATTCTTCCCTGTCCAACTTAAGCCAAAATGACCCAAGGAGAGCCATTCCACTGATATTTTCTTCTGAAGTTCATTTTCTCAGCTGATCCCAGGAAAGAGTAAAAATGTCTGCTGTCAGAAAGCTTCAGATTCATTTTTTATGTCATCCAGATGTGTTTTTTTCCCCGCAGCTAACATGGTTCAAACATGTTTTCCTCACTGGATAGGACATGTAACTGGAAGAACAGCACTTGCATGGCCACAATGGTATCAGCTGGGAATTTTATTAAACAGTCAGTATAGTTGTGGTTCTGACAGATGCCCAATAGCAGCTTGGTTACATGGCAAAAAAATGAAATCTTTCAACAGCAAAGAAAAAGCACACATGGACTTTAAAGATCTGTTAGTAACAGAAATGTGAGTACTTGTTGGCATAGAGTTCAAGATCAGAAGATCCGTTTAAGATCAGATGGTCAGAAGATCACTAGAACACCTATTTTGACCTCTGATACAACGCAAGCCGTAGCGTAACATTCAGATTTCTGTATATGGAGAGCAAAGGCTTGTCTTTGGATCTCCAAAAATGTGTCCAGTTTGTCTTTACAGTTTCAAAAGATGACAAATTCAGATAGTTCCCAAGGTATCCAGTCCTGGGCTCCTTCTCTCTTTCTCCAAGAGAGAACACTTGGTAGCAATGGCAGAACTCTGGAACCCCAAATCCATTATCAAATGTGAAAGCAGACAAGTGTCAAGAAAAATACAGTAAACCAGATGTTATCAGAGAGGATGAAAGATATTGTCAAGGAGAGCCAAATACTACTGGAAAGTGTGATCTATAGTAGCATTTCATCAGAAAACTTCAGAAGAAGATTCATTATACCTAGGAAGAATCAATTAAAGTTACAAAGAGTACAGTATGGCAAATCCCTGATATTAAGTAGGGGTCTGTTAGTTGTTGTTATTTGCTGAATAGCTTGTCTTCTTGGCTTTCTGATATTTCTTCTCAGTTACGGATATTCCTTATCACCTGGTGAGGTGAGATTAGACTTGTTCTTCAGACCTGCTAGAACCAAGTCTTCCAGCTGGTACTACTTGGGTAGCTTTGCAGCATCCAGAGCAGATGTATTTCAGGAAACACAAGTAAGCACTCCCTGATATGATAATGGTGATGATGATAATGACTGTAGCACTAAGAGCTGGTGACACCGTATCCTCCAGAATGGAGTGGTGTCCTCCTGCTGTGGAGAAGGGAGGCAACTCTGTGTTCTCACCTAGTAATGACAGAGTAGTCACGAATCAGAAATTACATCAGAAATTGAGCAAAACCCACAACATTGGTGGTACTTAAAAAGAAAAAGAAAAAAAAAGGCACAAAATAAGATACACTGGCATTTATATCAGTTAAGTTTAGATGGGTTTGGTTTACATGGTAACATCTGAGCTAGTGTTTCTCGGCTTGCTTGCAAGGAAAAGCAAGAAATATGCTCTTCGAGGGCACAATTAATTTGCCTAATTTTAGCTGTCTTTACCAGGAGGCAAATCTCTCTCTCAAAGTGTTTTTTTCTTTGCAGAGAGTCTAAAGAAAGTCAGAGGGTGACTAGCTTGGAACCAGATGGCTGTATTTGGTCAGATGAATCCCACACATGATGCTTTTCATTCTTGAAAAGAAAACATAAACTGGCTATTGAACCTGGTTCTGTGGAAGTATCCTTATGGGTGGCATGGAAATTAAAAAAAAAAAAAAAAATCAATGCTGTGAATATGAGGAAAGACTGCTGAAAATGGTTTTGGAGTAATTCTGTTCCTGAGAGGTAAGATGTTGTTTGACACACTTTGACCTTGATTTAGCTTAATCAATTCATTTGGACTATCCTTGGCACTGACCTTTACCCTGGGGTTAGGTACTTGCTCCATGCAAGCAAAAAAACCTCTAGAACTATGGACACCCAAGATGTGTCACTTGGCAAATCCGCTGCTGACAAGTGTTTCTTTTCTTGATGATCAATATGCAAGTTTTTCCCCAAAATACTGCTCAAAAGCAATGCATTTGTCCAGAGCACAGACTATATCACTCTTGTCCACTGAGTTGCTATTCAATATCCAAATCAAAGCCAGGTACCCACTGCTTCAGAGCTCCGCAGTACTGTCCCCCATTATGGTCCTCAATCAGGAGTGTGACGAGCATGTTAAGCACAGATGTGCTTACCATAAAATCCTGCTCTTGGGTTAAGAACATGACCAGATTGCTTTAAAATCTATGTCTGAGCCTACTTTCTGTTTACCTTCCCAGTTCCTGGCTTATCGACATTCCTGTAATTCACCCCTACTTTATAGACAAATCTCACATTGGCATTACTTTTTAAATTATTTGATCACCATCATAAAGAGAGTTCATGCTTGATGCAGCATGTTTACCTCTCTGCGTAAGCAGTGATACATCTGACTTTTACACAGAGTCTCATATTCTCTCAGCAGAGGTGGGATGACTTTGCAGGACCTGACAGTGCAGAATCCTGCTCTCAAAGTAAGAGCAGAAACAAGACACACACTCCTTTTTTCCTGGACATTTTTAACCCTGAGCTTGTTTCCTTTCTTTTGGCATAGATGATTATTTTTTTTCTCTCTCTATATATATACATACTGCATTCTGCATACCTATATCTTTCTGCTGACTCTGTTAGCAAAAAGAATACCAAGCTGTTATATTTTCCATGTGGAATTTCATCTAAGTTCAAAGGACAGCACACTGTGTTTTCTAAAGGAGTTATCCTTATGTATATTTCCCAGGGGAATCTATCAAAATGAGGAAACAGGAGCTTTAAATAGGATTTTCCTTTGAAAGCTGCACTAAAATCGCCATTTTAATCAAGAGCTTTTCTTTAATAGGGGCCAGATTTTTCCATTCTTCGTCTTGTGAGTAGAACAGTGATCCTGATGAAAGTTTTCAGAAATCTGAAATATGCTGTGGCTTTTATTGGTGTTTCTCATCTAAGACTTCTTTCTCCAGTGCTCAGGCTACTTTAAATGGGAGGTCTTGAAGTGCAGCCACTACTCCTACTGTGCCGATATCCCACTGATTTCAAGATCATACTAATTAAAAGCTCACCTCTGTTAATAAGCCAGACAAAACACTCCCCAGTGGAGCCAGGCTGCGAGAATGCCAGCCTTAATTCTTGCTACATTTAGTATGGTTGTAACTACCGGATTTATGATAATTTCACTGTTACTTTGTCCTTTTCACCTATTTTGTTTTTCCTTGCCCTTTTGTCTTGCCTTGTATACAGACTGTAAGCTCTGTGCTACAAGGAGTCATTAAATGCCGCAGAACGGGGAAGGTGGGTCTGTGAATGGGGCTACTTCTTGCTCCTGCAATACCAACAAGCGATAGTGCGAACACCAAGATCAGCCCTCGCATCCAACTGAGAAAGCAAAGCCGGTGCAAAATGTGAAGCATTCCAAAGAATTCAGGTGGTAACACAAGGGTGCGTGGCACCTGTGAACGCCACCGAGAGGTCTTCGTTTCCCTTTGTACCGTTTTCAGCTGCTCCAAGTACGAGTTCCTTTTTCACCTAACCCATCTGTTTGCTTCTGCATCTCAGCGACTGTAGAAATGTACACATGGCAACGCCTCCGAAAGACGGAATGCAACTGCCCTGGGATCATGTCCGTCTGAGCTGCTGCTGGCATACAAGTCCTCTCTTTCAGTGATTAAATGATATGCTAATAGCATGCTAACCCTCCCCGCGTAGATGCAAGCAGTGGCCGGGGCCAGTCCCTCTGCAAAGGGAGAACACAGAGGGCTGTTCAGGCTTGTTCTTTCTCTGCAGTATTGACTTTTCCTATTAAGTTACGCTGCCTTCAATTTTAATGGCAGAGAGGTTGCCAGCTCAGATACCCACAGTGCTGTTCTTTGTCAGCAAACTGACCCACCAAGGGAGGGAAAAGGGCAAATCTCACAGTCAGGGATGGGGAGCAAGACCGTGCAGGAGAGGGAAAGAGGTTGGCATCCCTGCACCTCAGGCTTCACTTCACATCAAGCTCCAGCTTGTCCTCACATCCAAAGACCCTCATAGCTCTTCTCTGGCCAGCTCTTGTCCCTCATCAGGTTTCTTCCCATAAAGCCAACTTTATCCTGTATTTGTTTATGTTTCCCATGATCCTATTCACACTTTACCTCTCACTCAGCCTTAAACTTACAATCTTTGTCTCTCTGAAATTCCTCTTGAAGACCTAATTCTCTCCTCTTGTAAGAAATCAGCCAGCACATCCTGCATGGAATGGTGGGCAGTCCTGCTCTGTTTACAGCATTTAAAATTGAAGATTTCACGAATGTCCTGATTTACCCATCTTTTCCTATAGCTGAATAAAATCAACCAGCTCTCACAAATTTGAAAAACCAGGCTGTTCACATATGTTGAATTGTCTGTGCTTTGACTGTCTCCTTCTCGCTTACTCAAATTATGCTGTTTGCCTTCTCACGCTGTAAAAATTTTCAGGACAAAACTGCATTAATATATTTGATGTGTTACTGAAGCATAGATAAAGCCTTTGGTCATGCGAGGGCACATGTATGCAGAATTGCTTATGGGATTTTTGCTTTTTTTTTCTTTTATACGAACAAATGCACTAAAACTGACCTTCCCCATGAGTATGCGGAGTGATTTGGAAAGAAGTTGAGATCAGCATTTGAAGGCATTTTTATAACAAGTCACTGTGAGTACTGTCTACAATGAGTGGGATCAAAATGTCATCTCCAAGTTTGAGTGCGGTGGAGTCTAGCTCAGATTGAAGTTAAATGGTTGTCCTCTTAAAAGTTGTCTCTTCTGTCAAGACAAATTTTCTTGAATGACCTGAGTCCAGAAAAGTTCAATACTTGGCTCTCTGCAAAGCAGAAGTGACTATGATCACCCCACACAGGCGTACTGGTGGAGCAAAGCTGTAGAGTATGCAAACAATGTGGGCACCTAAGGATTTTTCTCTTCTCTAGTAGCTTCAAGTACCAGTCAGACCTGATATTTAGGTCTTCTTGACTACAAACCTGCCATGAAGTGAAAGCCTGCATGTTGGCTTTGTGAGAACTAGAGCTAGATCTTAGTGCTGGGACTTTGCTGAAATAGCCATGTGGCAACAAACACAGAATTCATACCCCAGCACTAGGGACAAGTTTCTGGGATGTTGTCTTGAAAATAAACTAGTGGTGAATCACTGCTTAAATTTTGAGTCACTGCCTCTAGTAACATAGGCTTTCTCTAGGATATAGAAAATACTGGTGTTCCCCATGACATAACATTCAGTAATCATGAAGGGCAGAGCACATGGGCCAAAGCTCATCATCCCAGCTACCTTCACTCCCTGTAGGGGCCAGACAGTGGGAAGAGGAGGTCGAGTCCAGGAAAAGATTGTGCAGATTTAGCCTGCAGTATAAAATACGGTATCTGCCCTACACCACGGAAATGCCAGCTGCTCCTTATTTGTTAGATAAAATGAGATGTAGACACTAACTTTGCAAGTTTCTACAACAGTTTGTGAGATGATTCAGTCTGTTTCATCGGTTCAGAATTTCATTTCTTCAACACTTTTCATAGTTCTTCAAATTGTTAAGATGGAAAATGGTAAGACAAGGAGAAATGGAGCTAGAGAATAAGAAAGCACAGACCTGGAAAACCGACCAGGCTCATTTTAGAGGTGTACGTTTGTCTTTCAGTTGGGAATCCTTTCATATGTTGAGACAACTTGGGAAGAATGGCAATTCCAATATAACAGATCAGCTGAATATGCATAAGAAGATACTGCTATATTTGTATACATTTTGGTCTGCATGCTTAGCCCAGGACTGTAGATTTTCTAGCTTTTTTTTTCTGTTTGAGGACAAACGTACCATGCAAGTTTAACATTTTTGTCTGGAAACCTTTCTGTGCACAAAGACTCTACACAAAGTCCTACTTCACTGTAGAAGCAGAAACAAAGACAGTCTATTGGCAATTGTTCAAATTAAAGACAATTAAACACATTTGTTCAAAACATCAAGTACTCAGCCCACGAGAAGCCTGGCTTTCAGCTGCACGCTAAGGTCAGATTCATGGCTGCTCCCTTCCTCTCTGCTTTCTTTTACCTTTGGGGCGCCAGCTCTACAAAGCAGACCCAAAACACAAATTGCGTTCATGCCAATCCTTTCCTTGTGCTGGTATTGATATGATGCTGGCACAGACTGGAGCTCTGCAGTAGAATGAGCAAGTAATGTACAAGTACCATAGATTACCTGACTGTAGACTATGCTGGACTCAGGGGTCATTCTTTGAAGATAGGCAGATGTCTTTAGACCTGGACCTTGAGTCTTACCATAAACAATGTTCCAGTTTATCCTCCTAATCAAAGAGATGGGTTTTGCAGCTCTCTGCTCTTCCTCAGACTGGGAGAGAGAGAAGAAAAGAAGCCCTGGGAGTTGGTAAATGCCTGCAAGGTCTTGCTGCAGTGCAGGGCTGAACTAGCAGATTTGCATGTGCAGAGGAATGGGATGCGTGTCAAGTGAAGTCTGACAACCCCATTTTACTACAAATAATGTAATTTTTCATTACTAGGATACAAGTTTCAGGAGATTTTTAAGGATACACAAAGTCCTTGCAAAATTCCTCTGGTGCTAAGCAGAAACACACAGGCTACAGTATGTTCTCTACTCAGATGTGATGATGTGAAGACCAGGAATTATCTCCCCCTTGAATGCATCAAAGGTATATGGCCCTGGAGGTTACATATTGAGATCGTGTGGCTCCTTGCAAACAATTCTGTGTGCCTCCTAGCCCTCTTCCCACACAGAGGACTTACAATTCTCCCATCTCCTTGAACAAGGTGGATTTGATGCTTAGGTATTTTTGGCCGGTAATCAGACACTGTAATTCCTTCTGTCACAAAGCTATGTGCCAAGAACATCTCACTAGATAGGGTGATTAGCAATAAAGTCTCCAGCTGTTCTTAAAGGTCTCTGCCATTTTCTCTCTCCAGCCCTGCAACTCACCCTGCAGCTCATCAGAGCCAAACGCAGCCACCTGTTCGTCAAATCCTGCACAGCAGCATGAAACCACTTCTTGGCCTGCGGAGATGACTGTCCTCGGTCATTAATAATTTCACAGTGCCTGCGATCTGTGAGAATGTACTAGAGGAGCAAATTACACTATCACCCAGAACTTCTTCATCCCATCTGGCTAGCAGAAGAAGGCTCTCTATGTATCTCCATTGGGTACAAGGTGTTCTGCAAACATAAAGACAGAAAAATAAAGGTTTCTGTCCCACTCGTGAATCAGTTGGAACTGGGAGAATGAACACAGCAGGCTGGAAAGCAAGAGATATCATCAAGTGAGAGTGGAAACAAAGAAGGGGAAGAAAAATCTGGGCACATTTGATGGAGAAGTAGCAAGAACTGTTTGTGGAACAGAGATGTAAGCTTAGGCCTCATGTACCAGCAGGCTGGTGGTGCTAATAGTAAGGAAATACAAAGGGATTTAGCTGCACTATGCAGCAATTCATGATTTGTATCTATGCACATTACTCCAGAAGTAATAGGTTCCTCACTCCAGTTAGCACCGAAATACAAATGTAGACCCCTCACCCTGACCTGTCTACCAATCTTTTGCATTTTACTCAAAAGAGTAAAATCTAAAGCTTTATTGAAAAACATTAAACATCTTATCCCAACTGCTTTTTTTTCTTAGTGCTTGTATTGTGCTAGAAGATCTACAAAGCATTTTTATGTTGGAGCCTGATACCCTGTTGGTTTGCAGATGGTATTGTACAGGAGTGAGACTCCACAGCTCTTAAAGAAGTAACAGGAAAAATAGAAGTGCCTCTGTGTATTTAGCCGAAGTGGAATTTAACCATAACTCCAAATAAGCTGCCACAGCTTTATACTCATGAAAAGCATTATTGCGTTTTAATGGCTGGTAGGCAAACAACAAAGATGCCAGGACAAACACTGGGTAGCAATAGCAATTTTCCTGCCCTTTCTATGCAGCCATCTATGACGCAAGAGCTCTCATTCCCATGGAGATAGTCCAGGACATTCAGAAACCCAGAAATACAGCTTAATACTTTATTTTTCAAATCTGAACAAAGAAGAATGTGAAAATCTCAGAAAGTGGCTCTGCTTTTGAATAAACCTCCGTAGATTTCCTGTCACAAGTGATGGCCTTGAGCAATTGAAGAGAATAACTTGATGTATCTTCAGAGCAAGACTAACTTCCATGAAATATCTCTTTAAATTCCATACTGCTAACTGGAGGAATGAATCTGCCTTCTCTGAAGCCCCAAAAAATTTCTTTCCAAAGGACAACAAGATACAGAGGAAATGGACTGTCCAAATGCATCTTATTTACTTAAGATGTTAGTCTAAGAATTCAAAAAAGAACATGGGTTTCTGTAAATTAAACGAGAATTCAATGTATGAGGTTGTTGGAACAGAGCAGTTGTCTTTGAAGAATGTGATTTGGCTGCTTTTTGCCTTTTGGCTTCATCTTCAGGTTTAAGGCCAAAGTTTGCTTGTAATAGGATTACTTACGCTCAAACAGGCTGCAATTATAGAATAATCATTTAGAGACATAAGTACCAGGTAGATTTGCCAGCTTCAAAAGACCAAGCAGCACCAGAAAAGCCTAAGCTCTGCAGGGTCATTCATGTGCCTGTGGATAAGCAGAAACCTGTGGACACAGGAGGTCAGGATCAGTTTTCCAGCTTGCATGACCCCACACTCCAACTAACAGTACTGAAAAGAAAGAGACGAATCCTCATCTGAGCCTCCAGAATTAGCCTGCTTCATCCTGGAGTAAGAGAGCGAAAGGTATAGCTACACAGATGAGAAGCAATAGTCAATCATTAGATCATTTTCTGGTAGTCTGCTCCTGGTGCAGTTCAAACAGTAAATGTTGCTCATTAGTAAGGCGTGCAGCCAACTGCATTCAAGCTTTATTAAAATACGGCTAATTGCAAATTTTCTAAATCCATGACATCAGTCCAGAATTTTACCATGTTTTAAAGTAAAAAATACATTTCAAGGTTGGTTGGGGGTTTTTTTGCTTCATGGGCTATTTTTACTTTTCCATGAAACTGAAGAGTCAGTGTTTTCAAGCTTTTCTTTTCAAACCCAAGGACCCAGGTATGAAACAGGAAAAGTCATATTGTCATGTAGTCTTATCACTCCAGCACTTGGGGCTTCAAAAAGACACCACATTTCACAAGGCACTTAGAGCAAATCTGACTACCATCCTTCTCTGACTCTTGCCTTACATTTTTGTTTTGCTACCAAAGTAAGCAGAAAGTGCCTGGAGAACCTTGTTTCTCATCAGCTGCCATCTGAGCAGAAAATATTGCTATGTTTGCATGTTATGAAATAAGGTTATTTGAACAGCTTAAATCCTGAAGTTAAAATTGCTAAGCTATCTAGGGATAATGTTTTTGTTTATTTGGTCCTTCCTCAGTGTTTATTTGAAATGCTATAATTCAGCATGTTAAGATCAATGCTGATTAATCAAATACATGCATTTTTCCAAAAGCAGTGTAGTGAAGTAGTTTCAGTGTCTTATCCATGGGGCATTTTTTAGGGGAGTTAGCCACACTTACAGCAAAAAGGCACACTGTATTCTTCTCCAGGCTACCTATTATGGGCCAAGCTGGCTCAGTCCTTCACTCCCTGCGTCAAATGCTACAGTCTATAGTAGATGTACAGATGTGCAAGGCTGATGTCTTGCACCATGTTGTAGGGCTCACCAAATGCAGATGACAACCAGAAGGCACTCTGTAGCTACTAGATTTGACGTTATTTTCCTTCCAACACAAAGATGTCCATCTTTGAGCCATATCCTCAGGAATAAAGTATCACCTCAGGAAGAAATTTTGCAGGGCATGAGCCTCCCATAACTGTTTTACAAGCCTTCTCTTTCTTTTCAGTGTTTTTTTCCTGATGCTATAGACAAATCACTGTTATTTTTGCAAAACCACACACCATATATTGAAAAATGAGCAGATACCAGAACATTAGTTTCCATCTAAGTATTCAAACTGAGCAGAGGGAACAGAACTGGGTTCATGCTAAAGTCTAAAATCCCAGAACTGACATGACCAACAGCATTTTTCGTCCTGTTCTTGAAAGAAATTATTTCCTCAGAGTCCTACCCTTTTCATCCCCTAAGACGATAAATAACTAAATAAAGTGACTCAGAAGTCAGCTGTTGTTATATTAGTTTTCTTTTAAAAGATGTGGAGTCAACCCTTTTATTAGGACTCAAAGAAAAAAAACATGAGAAAAGTAAATGCTGGTTGCATGCCTTCCTACAGCCTGCTTTTGCATTCCTACATCGTCTTCAAAAATTACCAGGAAATAAAAAGTAACACAGCACAGGTGCACACTTCTGTCCTTAAACCTTCATCGCTACCACATAAATGAAAAGTTCTAATTTCAGAAAACCCTGTGTTAAGTATTCCAGGACATATCTAGCATAGACACAATGCCTACATAGTCCACAACTGCACGCTACACAACCATTATGTCTTGTCTTGTACCCGGGACTGCTTTCAGCTGTTCAGACTAGTTTCAAATTGCCAACCTTTCCAATTATCCAGTCCATATAATAATCATTCTGCTTAGCCTAGCACACAAAGTAGTTCACCAATAAAGTTCCTTTTACTTTTTCTACCATTCTGAGCTTGTAAACATATGCCCCTAAGCATCCAATACAAGCAAGGAAGAAACTCCCTTTGTGTTGCATTTTTGTGGGGGCAAACTGTGCTCCCCTAAAAGCGATCCTCTGTTCACACACTGCCTGTAGTCCAGAGCCACTGGGAACAGGTCCTCCAGCACCTGGGGGGGACTGACCCATTGCCCTCATTTTAGCAACTAAAAAGAGTGTTACTCCGTTACTGAGCAGCCTCGACTAGCACACAAATTTTAGATGACTAAATTCAGGTGAGACAAATACCAGCTTTAGGACCACATTTTAAAAGATAAATCAAAGGGTTACCTAGCGATGGCATTAAAAGTACAGAGGCTCTTAGGAAATTTAAGCCCCCGAGTGGGTTATTTGCTCCACATTTGTACGTTATTCATGTTTCTAGCTCTACTCTGCCCTACAGCTCAGGTGCAGAGCCTCAGAGCTCACAAAG
The DNA here is from genome assembly GCF_000737465.1 of Haliaeetus leucocephalus. Classification (NCBI taxonomy): domain Eukaryota; kingdom Metazoa; phylum Chordata; class Aves; order Accipitriformes; family Accipitridae; genus Haliaeetus; species Haliaeetus leucocephalus. The sequence continues at coordinate 6,653,750 of NW_010973052.1, read as the reverse complement.
ATGTAGTTCTTCTACCAGGCAGCCAGGACCACACATTGCTCATCTCCATGAGGACCCACGCACCGCGTGGCTTTACCAAAACAGTCTAGCTCTTTAACTTAGTGTAAAAGGGAAACGTTATTTCTCCTTGCATCCTTTTCTATGACATATACTCAAGATAAAGAAAGCTTTAAAATCAAATCAGATCAGAAAAATCTTAATGAAAATAATGCAAGGTATAAGCTGTGGAGAGTCAGGGCCAACAGATTCACAGATTCTTACAGCATAGGAATATGTTTCAACACCAAAAAATATTATTGAGCCCAGGCAGAAGTATTCATCAGTGAAATGAGGGTTGTTTCTCTTCATCTTGTTTTTTGAATGCAATTATAAGGAAAAAGGCAGGGGGCACGGGGGTAGACACTGTCACAGGCTCTGCTGTCTCTTGATATCAAAACAGCATGGTCGTGACAGTGTCCAAGAACGAGCACAGCGATGAGCTCACGTGGAGCTCAGCCTTCCTAAGAGCTGAGACAGGTGTCCTCTACCTCCAGCAGCGCACAAAATTCATTTAGCTGGAGAAAATCAGTGACTTTGGATGCCAGTTCTATTAAAGCAGCAACAGCAGCCAAAGAAATGAGCAGACGTCTGAAGCAGGTTTTTTCTGTCCCCCTTTAGAGTTCTGCAGTGTAATGAGTCAGTGAGGTTATCCTGGTGGCAAGCAGAGGGAAATACATACTTTGTCAGGTAGGAGTCACTTTATCCTAAGATGGGTGTTTACAACAGAACAGATGCAAATGCAGTAAGGTGAGCCTAGATGACTAGTGCAGGAGTAAACATTTACAGTATAGCTGTCTGAAGTTAAGTGAGATAAATTCCATCCTTACTAGTACAGAGATAAAAGAGCTAAAAAGTGATTTTACAACAGTAGCAAGAAGAGAAAGTGCAATCTGGTAAATGCCTGAGACTTACAGGAGCATGACGTGCTCCTTATTCAGAGTTATAGCAGATTTCCAAAGATGTGATGAAAGAACGGATGAAGAGGTACTTTATTCAGGGCTGCTCGTGAAAGGGAGAAAAAGGAAGGACACCCAGGCATGCTCTGACTGACAGCACTGGATCAATTGCATTTACCTCTTCTGTCCAGTACGTGGTCGTAAGAGTTGCATGCACGTTGAACTGTGGATCTAAAAATAATGCACTCAACCATCTTTGCAGTAAATATATTTCAAAATCCTGTTTTATTTTTCAAGTATGTCCACACACCAAAATAGATATTTTTTGTACTATTGAGTAGACCCAGCCATGAATTGTCCACTAAGTATATTTGGATTACAAGCAACCTTTGGATAAAAATCTTTTGTTTGCCACTTTATTACAAGTATGGGAAAGAATTAGCTTGCAGTGAGCACAGTGATTGAAAGATGCAACAAATGTCCCTGCTAATTACAGAAGAGAGAAGCCAAAGCTCTTTTAGTCCCCTTTTTTGGGCTACTAAGGTTTTATTTTTTGTTTTGTTTGTAATAATTAACGTGCCCTGGACAAAGACAAAAGCAAAAAAACCTCACATGTGTTTCTTGGTCACTGTAGCAGTTTGTCCCTATTTCATTGAGTCCTGCACCCTTTTCCAGACTCCCTGGGAGTCTAAAGAGTTTGGGGAACTCGTTAATATCGAGATGTGTTTCCTAATCTGGGATTGTAGTCTTCTGAGAAACCACATTTACTGACCTGTCCTAGTGCAGACATCGTATCCGCTGCATCCTCCAGCCTGGATCAGGGTGGATATTTTGCTGCTTTTTGCATAGTTTCCCTGTATTTCGGATATAAGTCGAAACTCTGCTGAAGTGACTGTTCAAGCTGTTTAGCAGGCCATTAGATTAGCTTTCCTTTTTTAAATTTCTGTCTTATCTCAGATATTCTTGACTTAAATTGGAGTGCACTGGATTGTGAATTTAATACCGGCTTACCTTCTCATACTTCATAAGGGCTTGCTTCTGTCTTCCTTTTGCCTATGTTATGTTTGGATCCAATGTGAAATCTTGTTTTAGGTGAGGTTTCAAACCTCCCCTAGAGCTTTGGATTTGGGTCAGATTCAAAATGGTCAGAAAATTGTGCACTGCATCTCATTCATTTGTCCCACAAAACGGTAGAAAGTATAATGTATTGTCTCATGTTGCCAGACGAGTGCCACTGAAAATGACTGACTTCCCTCATAAAACTTATTTTATGAGATCTCCACCATGTGAATGTATTTTATTGGCCGGACTATGAACTTCCAAAAGGAGTTTGACTCTATATTTCCTTGAGTTTTAGTCATCCAAGTTATTAAAGAACACAAATAAGAAAACATATTTTAACATGATAGCTTTTATCTTGGGGATGTCCCTTGTGATTACAGTTTTTTGAAAGTTTACTGTGCTTATTTTTGCTGATTAAGAAGCTTCGTAGTCCACTGGAACAGAAAGTATTTGATAAAAAAATGAATGTAACGGAACTTCTAAAGGTGCAAATAGATACAGTAATTCCCCTTGATTTATCATATCTCCATTATTATCCCTTGTAAAACAAGTAGCAATTCTCATTGCTCCGAGTCACTGGCAAAGAATTCATCCTGGATCATGAGGTAATGCAATAGTCAGAGGATTTAGAGTGGTCAGACCACTTACCAGCGGTCAAAATGCCAAGAGCAGCCTTGGTGCCCAACTGCACCAAGACACAGCTCTGCTTGTACTTACTTGGACAGTTATTGCAGAAGTCCCAGGAGCTAACAGCTAACAGTGCCCCAGGGGCCAGGAAAGAGGGTCTTGCTCCTTTTAGTGCATAGTTAACAAAATAAGTGGCTTAGTTGGTAAACATGGCCTTTGGCTCTTAACACAGGTTACAGTCCTGAGATTTATAGTACCAAAATCTGAAGGTCACATTGCCTGGCTGCTTTGCTGGGCAGGGCTGTAGGGCTGTTCTTCTGACAGCTTCTGTTGGCCATTCTCAAACCTCATGGTCGTTTTCACAGCTTTAGTTGTAAGTTGGTGCTCATCCTGCCTCTGAAAAAGGGCTTGGAAATGCAAAATGAGAGGAGAAAAATGTGCAGAAACCAGGAGGCAAATATAAAGATGGAACAGTTTCTCTTTAAAAAAAGTTTTCATGATTCTTTTAAGCATTTGCCTGAACACTGCAAGCGGGAGGCGGGTGGTGTAGTAGCCTTGTCCTGCAGCATGGACCTCTGTACCAGCTCCTTCTCTAGCACGTACACTAGTACCACACTGCAGTCCCTCCGAGCGAGTGGAACAAGTTGTTTCGAGCTAAGTGCAATCCTTGCGGAAAGTCTTGAAACCTACTGAAGGAAAAGATGCAGCAGCGGCTGCCATCTCCTGCCTTTACAGAGATGTCACCCGCTGTGCAAGATACCTGGAGCTGAGAAGGTGAGGGGGGAGAAAACGCTGTGCTCTAGCTGTGGGAGTTTAAAGAGCTTTGAAAGAGGTCCAGAGAAACATGAATTAGCCCTGCTATATGGTACCAAGAGTGCCAGCCACATGCAAAATAAACTTGTCAAATTCTTCACAAGTCAAATGTAACTCTCCTGCTTTTCCACCAGTCCCATCTGCAGAATGACTCAGGCTACTTTTTTTCCTGCATATTATCTCCTTTGCCCTCTTAACTGAAAAGGGTGCTCTGTTCTCTGCGTGTCCCTCAATATCAAAATAGGTGGTTTTAAGCACTCATAGATGTTTTCTGCTATTTTTCCATTTCCTTTCAAATGTAAAATTCTGCAAAGCCTATTCGCTCCATTTCAATGGAAACTCTGCTTCTATTTCACATTTAATACAGTTGTGAAGGAAAGAAATGCCATGCAAAAGGAAGGATAATAACCTCATGCTAGAAGACTCAGGCAAATGGAGTCTAGGAAAGGGTATATGTTGATTTTCCCCTTTTAAACACAATATAGGCCAACTATATTGTATGGATTTATATTGCAGCTTTTTTGCAGCACTGACTTAGTGAGCAGTCCAGGTTAATACACTGTTCAGGTGGGCGGCAACTGAGCAACACAAAGACATTAATGAACTGGCAGAAATTTAGAGTAAACCAGCAATTAATTACATGTAATGACACAACAATGATTATATTAGAAAAAAAAGATTTTCAAAATCTAGCCAAGCATAACATAATCTAATGACACTGCTAGAGGACATAGAAAGTAGCTATGTATGTATTACATACAAGCATATGTAATTTTAAATTTCAGAGGGACTGTGGGCCATGAGGTAAGACTATGAGTAATAGGATGAAGTTATACAGAGGAAACTTTAGGATGAATTACAGGAAAAAGTAATTAGCTCCAGTGAGGTAGTTTAGACTCCTAGGTTCCCAAAGGAAGCAGGAAAATCCCAATATATTTGTCACCTAAAAACAATGTATTATATATTCTAGCCAGTAGATGTTTTGAGACCAGTCCCTTACTGGCCTCTGTGGATTACAGTAGCTATCTAATAGCACTCAGCTTTCCATGAGCCTGTTTGTCTGAAGGCTCAGATGAGACTTTCTATTGTACCTGCATGCCTAAAGAAACATGAATTTGCCTAGTGGGATTTTTAAAAGCAACTTAGAAGAAAAATATGTCCTACCCGCCTTTTTAGGCTCCTAAATATCTTTAGAGTGTGATCCCTAGTGCAAAGATGAAGAGTCTATGTGAGTATCATTAAGCCAAACTTCTAATGAATAAAATTATCTTGGGACAAACAAATCGTCAGGGAAATGATGAGCAAGATACTATACTTCAAATACAACTTTGGAATTTCTGGTAATATCTGATATGATTGATCATTGCTATCATATACAACAGAACATTTCAAATTGAAAAGACTGTTTTCCAGTTTTTCTTCTCAAGTATGTAAGATTAAGAAGTGGCCAATTATTGCTATGGAGTTATTGCTGGGGATCATCTTCTTTGTGGTCTGTGAATGATGGAACAGACAACATTTCCCACAGAATAGGATGAGAAAAACTGCTCTGGGTCAGAAATCAGAAAGTTAGTTTTGCAGAATCAATAGAAAAGTTATGCTGAGTCTAAAACGATCAGCAAAAACCACACCTCCAGCAACTGCCAGCAGACTAGAGGGGGCCTTACTTTCTTCCCTAGGCTGTCTACAGAAAACATCAGCATTACTACGAGGGCACTGAGAGCAATGCAGTAACTATTGAGACAGCCCTTCCTTTCCCATTCTGATACCAGGAGAAGTTGCCGGAACAGCTCCCAACCCCTTGGCAGCCCTCACCCCATACCCCATCTCAGCGCAATCCTTTCTTCTTCATGTAACAACTCATTTCTGCCTCCTGCTTTCTCAGCAGCTGACTTCCAACACCAGGGAGAGATAAACAATTTCTTCCTATTCCCATTCATGGTAACATCTATTTCTGCTGCTGTCCCTTCACCTTTGGCATGGCTCAGAGAGAATTTTCCGCTGGGAACTCAGCTTGCGCAGCACACCTGCAACAGGCTTTGTAAATTCTGGTGGCATTTGCATTTATAAATGCCCAACTGACTTCAAAATCATAGCCTTGGAAGTATGTCCCTGGAAGTCAAGGGATGGTCACACAGTCTTAACTAATCAAGTTATTCTGCCTCTGGTTGTTTAAGTCACTGTGCTCAAGTGACTGGTCAAGGGCATGGGAGCTCTCTGGGCACAGCTCAGACGTGGTAATTAGCTGAGCAACAGAAGCTCCACTAGTTTCCATCTATTTTAGGCTCCTAGGTACTCGACCACATTTGAGAATATAATTTGGAAGATGAAGTCACTCAAGGGCTTTGAAAAGCTTTCTTTGTCTCTATGTATTTCATGGATAGCTTTGAAAGTCTCAAGCACTTCTAAAACTACTCCTGAAATTCTTTGCATGTCACATGAATTTACAAGATCACTAAGGTACATTAGCAAACTTCGAAGGGACTGGATTTGATTTAGAGATTTACAATTATTTGTAAGGTATTTCTAACTATTTAATTATTATTTCCAAGACCCAGAGAGGTTATTATCATGTTGATCCTATCAAAGCTATTCCAAGCTGAATCCTGGCTTATTTTCATTGGGAGCCATTTAGGCTGTTAATAATTGATTTTAATTCCCAAATGATTGAGGTTAAAAATTACAAACCAAGACTTTCAGGAATAAGTCCTCCTCCCATACAGTTGTGTACAGTTACATACTGGATTTCAACTTAGGATGTGAGGGTTATCATCTTTCATTCTACTAACAGTTAAAATAATGGAATAACTCCTGAAGGAGTGCTGAACACTGCTTATGTTCTGATCTTGATTCTAATTAGGAAAACAAATTAAATATAGGGGTAGGTATGATATACTTAGCTGGTATAAATCACCGTAATTGCACTGAGTCCAGTAGAATTACATCATTTTATGTCAGCTGAGCATCTGACCCAAGTTTGCAGGATGATTAATCTTCCTGACATACTCCAAAGTTTATGCAAATTACATTTTTATGTATAAGTCCTCCCTTCAGCACCTGCCAGAAAGGTTAACAAATAGATTCACTGTGCTATAACCCTAATACTTCCTTTTCCTAACATACATAAAACATCTGGTGCAATACGTCATTCTTAGCATCTGTCACCCATATTTACTAAATCCTAAACAAAGATACACTTTTTCCAATAATCTCTTTTCTAAAGATTCTTTGAAAATCTTCTGCTTCTTTGAAACTATTCTTTCCAGGTCCAGTTCCAGACAGAAGAGTAAAATTTGCCAAACAAGATTAAAGTCGTGGCATGTCTAGTATAACCCCAGAAGCATCCATGACAATGAAGGATGAAAAAATGAAGCAAAGGTTCCCTTTGCTCCTACAGGGAATCAGTGGAAGCAAAAGATCTGAATAGCATTAGTACCATAGCTTGCACTTGTAGGAACATCTGCTGCTTTGTTGCTCATTTTATGATCATTATGAGTGTGATTCTCCACTGTCTGGAGTTTGTATGAGCCTATGTGTCTATCTATCTCACCTCTTCACATACAGATGGAAGGGCTCATGGAAGGGTTTCTATGGCATAGAATCCATACAATAGGAAATGTTTGGAACAAAGCTCACATTCATGGATGCAGGATAATCCAAAGAGGAGATAAAAGGTCATGGGAAACCAGGCACCATCACTTCTGCTGCTTGTGGAGCTACTTGTTTATATTTATTTTCTGGATGAAGCAGGAAATATTGAAATATCTCAAAACTGGTTCTTCCTTTGGCATTTTGAAGTAGAAGTGGGAAAAGAAGTAGCTGGAGTCCTCCAACCTGGTTTTACAGATGCCACAGGGCTGTATCCAGCCTTAGCCAAACTGGGGAATGAAACAGGGAGAGATAGGACCTCCATGGAGCACAGCGCAGAGGTTCTGTCATGACTCTAGTCCCTTAACCTTGCTCACATAACCTGGGACCTGTCTGCATTGCCATGCCTTCAGTTTAAGATCTAGATTTCAGTCTGCTCCAGTGCAGGGAAATTGCCTCCTTTGTTCAGGCTGAGCACAGCTAGATCCTTTCTTGCACGTGCTCTTGGATGTCTTGCATGGAGCTCCACAAAGGGGATTGAAAGTCCTGCACCTGGAGAGGAACAACCCCAGGCACCAGTACATGCAGGTGACTGACCAGTTGGAAAGCAGCTTGGCAGAAAAGGACCAGCGGGTCCCGGTGGACACCAAGTTGAACATCAGCCAGCGATGAGCCCTTGCCATGAAAAAAGCTAACGATATCCTGGGCTGCATTAGGAGAAGTGTTGCCAGCAGACTGAGGGATGTAAGCCTTCTCTACTCAGCACTGGTGAGGCCACACCTGGAGTACTGGATCCAGTTCTGGGCTTATCAGTACAAGAGAGATGTGGACATACTGGAGAGAGCTCAACCAAGGGCCACGAAGATGATGAAGGCACGAAAGCATCTCTCCTAAAAAGAAAGACTGAGGGAGCTGGGACTGTTCAGCCTGGGCAAGAAAAGGCTCAGGGGGGATCTCACCAATGTCTATAAATACCTGAAGGGAAGGTTCAAAGAGGACGGAGCCAGGCTCTTCTCAGTGGTGTCCAGTGCCAGGACCGGCAGCCACAGGCACAACCTGAAACACAGGAGGTGCCGTCTGAACATCAGAAAACACTTTTTTTTACTGTGAGGGTGACCCAGCACTGGCACAGGTTGCCTGTCGGTGCTGTGGACTCTTCATCCTTGGGGATATTCAAAACCCAGCTGGGCATGGTCCTGGGCAACTGGCTCGAGGTGGCCCTGCTTGAGCAGGGAGGTTAGACGAGATGACCTCCATAGGTCCCTTCCAACTTCAACCATGCTGTGATTCTGTGATTCTGTGTCCCTGAGCTGTTTCTTATAGGAGGCTAGCAGGTCCCTGGGCCTCAGATCCTGGAGAGCAGATATTTATGAAAGAGCAGTGCATCCTTGCAAGATTCTCATATGCAGAGATGTGGCTCATCTGATGATTCTGATGGAGCAGAGGTTCCCAGTAATTCTCGGAGGTTAGAAATCATGAAAAAAACAGTAAAGCAGGCTGAGGATGATCAGAGGCTTTGCAGTTATCTCAAGTTAATCTGTGTAAAGTCAATCGTTGTAAATTTGCTTGTTCAGCTGAAGTCTCTAATGTTGTCTCATATGTCTAGTTAGGTTTGTTGCCAGCCAAGTACGTCATCTGCTAGTACTTGGCTTCTTTTATTTACTCAGACTTTTTTTTTGGCCTAGCACAGTATTTAGTTTATTTGATAGCTTCTTTATCCAAAACCAGATTTTTCCTACCTCCCCTGCAAACAAACTGAAGGTTGTATCCCTATGGCTGAGTCTGAATGATTTTTTTCCTAAAAGGTATAAGGAACATAATAGACAACTATACATAATTAACCTTCAGTATTTTATGAAACTTTCAGCTATGTTTTCATAGTTTTTAAAAATGTTAAATTTACTTCTGAATCTACAGTGGTCATCAAAATAAACATAAAACATATTTCTGTGATTAAATCAAGGTATCCTGCTGCAATTCTTTTTCACAGTAAGTGGCAGCTTAGAAAGTATCCTTGAAAAGCAAAGACAAGCCAGGGATGGAGCTACTGGCCAAGCAGTGTGACTGACCAAATGCCCAGTGCTTGAGACTGGATCCTGGTCCTCTTTTATTTGGGAGTGTTGGTGTACCCTAATACTCCACAGACTTCTAATATGACTCGGACATATCACTGAGGAAACTGAGGTACCCAGACTCTCACATGACAGCATTCCTTTCATTGCAAGGAGTGTTGTGGGTTACATAAAAAGTTGTGACAACTGAGATGGGCTATACACAGGAATAGAAGATGGCTACACTCTTAGTTTGCATATCTAAGAGAGAGCTTAGCTTATCACCACTGATTTGCATGAGTCAGACCAGCGAAGGATTGACTCAACGTACTCTATAAAATACCTTGGAAACCCCAAAACGTGGTTAAAATACAGTTTAAAAGCAATGAGAGATTCTTGTCTCTGAGATGCACTTCAACAGACAACTACTGGATGTCAGAAACTCTGCCATTTTTTAAGATGTCAGCACACAGCCATGACATGGTAAAAAAATAGCATCCTGGCTTGTATCAGTGTGGCCAGCAGGACTGGGGAAGTGATCATCCCCCTGTACTCAGCACCTCGAGTCCTGTGTTCAGTTTTGGGCCCCTCACTACAAGAAAGACATGGAGGTGCTGGAGCGTGTCCAGAGAAGGGCAACGAAGCTGGTGAAGGGTCTGGAGCACAAGTCCTATGAGGAGCGGCTGAGGGAAGTGGGGTTGTTCAGCCTGGAGAAAAGGAGGCTGAGGGGAGACCTTATCGCTCTCTACGCCTACCTGAAAGGAGGGTGTAGTGAGGTGGGGGCTGGTCTCTTCTCCCGAGTAACAAGCGATAGGACAAGAGGAAACGGACTCAAGTTGCACCAGGAGAGGTTTAGATTGGATATTAGGAAAAATTTCTTCACCAAAATGGTTGTCAAGCATTGGAACAGGCTGCCCAGGGAAGTGGTGGAGTCACCATCCCTGGAGGTATTGAAAAGACCACGTAGATGTGGTACTTAGGGACATGGTTTAGTGGTGGACTTAGCAGTGCTGGGTTAATGGTTGGACTCGATGATCTTAAAGGTCTTTTCCAACCTAAATGATTCTGTGATTGTAAAACTCATTGTTTTTATGGCTCACAGAGCACTATCTTCATCCAGAATAAACTGACTAGTTCATAATATATATATTACATAATACATAAATACATAAAGTTTTTTCTATGAGTCAGTGGTGTAAGTAGGTGAGTAAAACGTTTTTACATACAAAAAAGCTCTGATTTTGAAATTGAGCACACCAAACTTTTGTGTGTCGCAGAGGGAGCAGTACAGGCAAGCTGGCCCTGGCACCAGGATCAACACAGCTCTGTCACTCCGGTGCTGTAACTGAGCTAAAAAGCCTTGCCCCAGGCAGCTAAGCTCTTTCTATGAATGGAGTAGTGACATTTCTGCTCACTGCTTCCCTGGGTGGTGTAGAAATACCGTTGGGTTATGCTCTGCATTTCCAACTGTACCCATACGTCTGGAAACTGTCATCCAGTTAATATGGTAGCATGAAATCCTGGCCCCAGTGAAATCACTGAACGTGTCAGCACAGATTTAGAAGAGTATAAGAAGTCAGTGTAGTCTCTTCTGCTCACACTTACTACATTAGAATGAACCACAGCATCCTGAACTCTTTAACTCTTTGTCAAAAAAAGAGGACTATGACAGAGTAGTTTATTATAAAGTATGTACCGGGATTTTGTTTCTTAAGTAGTAAGAGCCTTTAACCTGCTGCCAAATCAGCATGTACTAACTGGGACTCCAGTTCCCTGCTTGAGTGGGGCCTGGACCACCTCCGGCACAAATTAGTTCAAAAAAGATTTATTTTAGTGTAGCAGATTGTTTCTGTGAGTAGCACTGAACAGTGGTGCTTTCACAAATAGGTGCTCTAAATTTCAGCTCTCTGATGATATGGTACTGACAGCACCTAAGTTGCAGGCGCGAGTCCCTATGGAAGGGCTCACGGTGCACCAACAACTCTCTGTACCTTCCCCTTGGCCAGTTTAATAATCCAAGCAGTGCATACAGCATCAAGAAAGGATGTGTGTCTCTGCCACAGGGTCCAAAGAATTTTTCTCCATTAGCCACTCTCCAAAAGCACTTTCCAAAGCCTTTTACATGTCAGCTGATTTCTTCCTGCTCAAACCACAATGTTTTGACTGGCCTGTTGATATAAAAAACACAAAGTATTTTCTTACAATAGGCAGCAGAGAGAATGGGGCTAAAGGAAGGGCTAAACTGATCTTCTCTTACACTAGGTTTATTAGGTGAATTGCACTGAGCTGTTATCGTGTCCAGTGAACCTATGATGGGTTATAATATAACTTGACAGGCTGATAACTGTATATAACATACTATTTATGTCTGTACTTTGCTTACAACATCTGTTAATGGTACATTTATCTCTTCCAAGTTCTCAGCAGAGGAACATTAATTTACAGTAAGATCAACTGAGAAAATAAGCCCACAAACATACACAAGATTGGATTATTACTTTAAAGCGTGAGAGATCTCAATGGCAATGTGTTTCATGGGAATATATTTCTTCCTTTTGGTGCTTTTTTCTAACATGTTTCTGCTATATTGTAGTATGCCACTGATGGTGGTCTTGTTCTGGTTTTTCATGGTATAACCCGAGCTATTTCATTCAGTAGAAATGCTTCTGATGCACAGCCATGACTTAACAGGTAGCAGAAGGGACCAAGTGGGTGGTTCTTTTTTCTTTTAGTTCTCTTCTTTCCATCAGCATTAACCCTTTTGGTAGGTTACTGAGCATTTCTTGTAAGAGATGTATTGTATATATTTTTATGTTCTTCTCCAGCTGGAATGGTAGCTGTAATGTCTTGCACTAAGAGTTCACAATTCAGTGTCCTTGGGAGAAGTTTCACTTTAAGGCCAATGAAATCTTAGCCCTGGAAATAAGTATATGGTTCTTATCTTTCTGCATGCTTCCTAAATTCAAAGTTAGAGTGTCTCCAACCCCCACAACTATATTTCACAATAATCATGCTATTTTTCCCTGCCCTTTTCTAGGCAATATATAAAAGGAACGTAAAGACATTTCAGCTGTCCTTTTCTCACCAAAGATCACAAAACATAACCTGTTTCCATAGATGAAGAAACCCAAACTGACAGGAGAGAGATACCTAACTCTAGACTAGCACAGAAGCCTGTTTGGAAGATCTTGACAGTTTGAGGTAAGTGTCCATTTTGGGGCATCAGAAGGAGAATCCTTCTGTGGAGATCCATAACATTGCTCTCCGACCCTCACAGCAGAACATATGGGGTTGGGGGAGGAATGCATGGTTATAGCAATGCTCCCATCTTTTGGAAATAGCTTATAGGGACAGAGGAGGGGATGAGAATGGAGAAGTTCATACTGAACCTGTTGGCACCAATTTACCTGTATTTTCTTGCCTTACTTAGAATTTCCTTCTCCTTCTGCAAAGGCTCAAACAGTGACAACAGAAGACCCAAGACCCAAGAGCTCACCAGAGGTGTCATGCATCTCCGTGACTGTCTGTCAGAGCACCAACCCATCTGCCAAGGCAGGATATGGGGAGAACGCCACCAGAAGAGGCCTGTCCTCCAGGCAAGGCAGGCTCCGTGTGTCCGAGGACAGGAGGGTGCAGCAGCCCCAGAGCTGCCCCTGTAGCATGTGGGCATGGGTAGAAGTGAGCACACCACCCCGGGAGAGCTGGGGAGGGAAAGACTCAAGAGCCCCCAGCTCTCCTGCTGAATCTTTACATACATGAATCTTTACAAATCTTTACATAAGGCTATAACTACAGCGCTGTAATTAAACCGCTGAAGATGGCAATGGCAATCAGAGAGTCCCAAGGCCTCACACCCGCTGTGGAGCAGCCCAGGTGTTGGGCTGAGCCCAGGACATCCCTGGCTCCTGCCTTGGGGGGTCGGGGCAGGTTTGGGGGGGATCAGGGCAGGTTCACCTCATTTCCTCATCAGTTTTTCCCCAGCAGTTGCCCACACTCACTGTGGAGAATGAACGGGCAGCAGGGGCTACCCGAGAACGCCTGCTCTTAAGCTGATGCATTAATGCAGCATTTAAGCACCTGGTTTAAGTCTGTCAGGGCCAATGAGTAAAAAGGGAAAATCTATGCGAGGCACTCAGCCCTCGCCAAACGACACACGAGCATTTCCAAACAAAACATGCAACTCACAACCCAGCTGCTCGCATCCCAGTTCCTCTTTCAGGCTACTCCGGCAGAAAAGACTTTGGTTTTCACAAAACGGAAAAGAAAGAGGGAAAAAAAAAAAAAAACCCAAACAACGCAAACGCAGCACCATCCAGTAATCATTCTGCCGATCATTATTTTTTCGCCTCTTGGAATCGCCCCGCCGAAAACTCCCAACCCCTCCAGCTGCTCCTTGCCAGCAGCACCTCCACCCCTCCTGCCCGGCACTGCCGGGACTCGAACCCGCGGCCCAGCGGATGCGGGACTCGAACCCGCG